>NW_006922001.1:1240750-1249957 GCF_000298275.1 Orycteropus afer afer | reverse complement strand
AATTTTATTTAGACAAAAAAAAAACCCAAAACTCTTAAAAGCAATTCTGAAGAAATGTCAAAATGTAATTTTGTACATCATTTATAATTTCCTCTTCACAAGGAAATGCAGATTTCCTTTAATTTGGAGGTCAGCATTAGGCTAGAAATTCCTTTAATTTAAAGTGCTCTGTGTAAATAGTGAAACTCAACAATAATTAAGACAGACAAGGGCTTGTGTATTGGGCACAGGCCTGTAAGCAGATGCTTCTAGGTTTCTATGTTTTAAAGCCAGTTTTCATGCAGATGCTTATTGTGGCCTTAGGCCATTTAATCCCCTTATTTGTGTCAGGTTGTACTATGAAATTCTGCTAATTCCCTATGCATTGCATTTCTGAGGAATAATTATTTACTTGCCAAGCAGGGTGTAGAAGAAATCCAGAACTGATGTGTTCAAAATGATCATCTTTTCATGAAGTGACTTTTTTTTTTTTTTTAAAGTAAACACATCAAGCTTGACCAGGTGAAATCCCCCTAATTTATCTTTCCCACAATACTTTGGCACTTCTGTGCTAAGCAAAATCATATAGCTAGCCATAGGTATCAGGCATCAGAGGCAAAATTATCCCTGCCTCTATGTGGAAGAGGTACTTTATAACTTTTCCAGACGAATCATTCATTATAAGTGATAATTTGTCTCAAGAACTAAGTCAGAAACCAAACTCACTGCTGTTGAGTGGATTCCAACTCATGGTGAGCCCCATAGAGATTCCAATGCTATAAATCTCTACAGAAGCAGACTGTCTCACCCTTCTGTCGAGTGGCTAGTGGGTTTGAACTGTAGACCCTTTGGTTAGCAGCCCAATGCCTTAAGGCAGCCCCTTCCCTTAAGAACAGCATATTATTATTATTATTCTCTATTATTTGAAGTGATATTATAATAATATGAAAGTGTGTTCAGTGAGAAATAGCACTAGAATGAAATCATACAAATACTGACAATTATTTCTATAAGATTATATGTAATCCTTGGAGAGTCTTTGATACATTGTTGTTGTTGTTAAGTGCCATCGAGTTGTTTCCAACTCATAGCGACCCCATGCACAGCAGAACGAAACACTACCCAATCCCACGCCAGCCCCACAATCCCTGCTATACTTGAGCCCATCATTGCAGCCACCGGGTATCAGTTCATCTCGTTGAAGGCCTCCCCCTCTTTCGTTGACCCTCCACCCTACCAAGCATGACATCCTTCTCCAGGGAATGGTCCCTTCTGACAACATGACCAAAATAGGTGAGACGAAGTCTGGCCATTCTTGCTTCCAAGGAGCATTCTGGCTGCACTTCCTCCAGGACAGATCTGTTAGTTCTTTTAGCAGTCCATGGTACTTTCAGCATTCTTCGCCAGCACCACAACTCAAAAGCATCAACTCTTCTTCGGTCTTCCTTATTCATTGTCCAGCTCTCACATGCATGCAAGGTGATTGGAAATATCATGGCTTGTGTCAGGCACACCTTAGTCCTCAAGGAGATATCCTTGCTCCTCAGCACTTGACATAGTTCCTTCACAGTTGACTTACCCAATGCTACACATAGTCTCATGTCCTGACTGTTGCTTCCGTTGGCATTGATTGTAGAACCAAGCAACATGAATTCCTTGACAACCTCAATCTTCTCTCCATTTATTGTGATGCTGCTCATTGGTCCAGTTGTGAGGATACATTAAAGGTATCTCATTAAACATTTTCCAAGTTTTAAAAATACATCTTCATAAGTTCATAAACTGCATATAGTAATAAATAACATATCACCATTCTTCCTAAAGAGCTTATAATCACTTAGGAAAAAGAAAACACATATAACAAAAGCAGAAAAGATACAAATATATACATATAATGCTGTATTTTGCATATATATGTTAACCTTGGGGATTTTGATCCTTTGTCTTTTTTTTTTCCTCCGCAAAATAATTTATAGAGAAAATGAAACTTAAGCAGTAAGCAGAGCAAAGTTTATTGATACGTTTTCACAGACAAGAAGGAATATCCACTACAGGCCGGAGGGAGCCCTGGGTCGGAGGACAGCAGCTTAACATCTCTCCTTTTATTCTGCTTCCTGGTACTGTTCTGAGCCCTATGTTCACTCCTCCTTTTGGGGTGGGAGGTTAAGCTTGATTGACACTTGGCGACTATGTAACTCTTTTGCGTTACTGCACGTTTTTTTTTCCCCACAATACAGCTAGATCTCCTCAATGTCGACGAGTAACCGCAATGAAAATTTATTATACTGATATTACAATGAATTTTAAAGTTAATAAAGGACTCGCTTTCTCTCTAGTGTGCATGTGTTGTGGTTTGGAATTCCCCGTCTGGCTGGTGGTTTAACCCGCGGTTTGTTTCTCTCGCTGCTGTTGGTTAGGGCTACAATTGGTTAGAACGCTTGGTTCATACTCTTTCCTCTGCACCTGCTCTTCCTGTGGCAGTTTCCTTTGCACCTATTACTAACTACCTAACACATATATACATATATGTGGTTGTTATTATGTATTATTATTGTGTCTTATTATATTTGTTGTTTTTGTGTATTATTTGGAGTCAATTCCAACTCATGGTGACTCTATCTGTTAAAGTAGAACTGCCTGCCACAGGATTTACTAGGTTGTAATCTTTATGGGAAGAGATTGTTAGATCTTTTGTCCCACAGAAGGGAATAGTTTTAAAATTATAGTAAAGTCCTCAAACAACTAATGCAATATTGAGAGATGAGGGAAACAACTTTCCAACTTTGAAAGTAACGTTAACAATGACATACAAGAAAATACATCTGAAAAAGTGTTAAAGAATGAATTTGGTTAAGGTGGAGGATCTCCTGGATGGGATAATGGGCAGTGTAAACAACCTCACAGGGGAACTGTATCCTTGGTGAATTTATTTGCATTTCTACTGTCAATCTCAATATTATAGGTACAGATATCCTTCCACATGGACAAATATAATTATCTTTTAGGATAAATTTATATTATCCAAATCCAAAGAATGTTAAACAACCACATGACAGCCTATTAATCCATAATGAGAAATATAAAATCACGTGAGTGATATATGCATGTTAACATGACCATATATTCTGAACCAGTGGTCTGAAATACTGAAGTCCTTGGTCAAGATGTTCAGTCCAAGGGGACAGTGGTTAGCAGAGAGTATCCATGTATGGTATATGCCCCTTTGACTCTTTTCCTGTTTTTCTTTTTCCTCTTTTCTGAATTATATGTTCTCTGTTTATTTCCTTGAATCAATTCTGTCAAAATTTGTATAAGTCTTGGATCCCTCTGTAGCTCTCAGTAGATTTTTCAATCATCCATTTTATGTTGTTTTTATAGTTCATCCTTTGGGATAAGAGTATTTCATTTTCTCTCCTCTTCCTTCTTTCAGAATTGTTGAGGAGTACATTGTACATTTAAGTCTCCCACACATGACCTTTTAATGAAGTTAAATTTATGAATGCTTTATTCTACAGGTACTTGTTTTTCAGTTGAGTCAGCTACAACTCATGACAAACTTACTTATAACAACAGAATAAAATATTATTCAGTCCTGTACGGTCATCATGATGCTTGTTGTGTTTGAATTCATCACTGGGCTTATTGCACTGATCTAACACATTGAGGGTTCCTCATTTTCTTTGGTTCTCTCCCAAATATAATGTCCTTTTCTAGTGATTGGTCTTTCCTGAAGACATAGACAAAGTAGGTGAGTCAAAGTCTCACTATTCTCACTTCTAAGGAAGATTTTGGTTGTGTTTCTTCAAAGATTGATTTATTTGTTCTTTTGACAATACAGAATACATTCAATATTGTTTGCCATCATCACAATTCAAGTGCACCATTCTTCTACCATCTTCCTTCTTCATTATTTGGCTTCTAAATGAATATACGGCAATTGAAAAGACCATAACTTGAATGAGAAGTACATTAGCTCCCAAAGTGGCATCTTTGATTTTAAAAATTTTAAAGTGGTCTTTTACAACAGACTTGCCCATTGCTTTGATTTCTTGACTGCTGCTTCTATAGACTCGCAATTTGACATCACATTTTCTGATTTATTCATCCCTCTAACAAATTGCTGACAAGATTCTCTTATCTAGATTAATTTCCAAATGCTTGAAAAGATAGCAATGGATAACAAAAAGTTAGAGATAAGATGTTTATATATGTTTATATATGTTATATATGTTTATATATCTTTATATGCCATCGAGTTCACTCTGACTCATAACAACCCTATGTACAACAGAACAAAACACTGCCCAGTTGTGCACCATCCTCACAATCCTCTTATACCTGAGCCCATCGTTGCAGCCGCTGTGTCAATATATCTCATTGAGGGCCTTTGCCTTTTTTGCTGACCCCCCCACTTTACAAAGAATGATATCCTTTTGCAGGAATGGTCCATTCAGACAGCATGACCAATGTACATGAGATAAAGTCTGGCCATTCTCCCTTAAAATGATATAAAATATCAATTCTATTTTTATTTTTAACATATTAGATATATGCAAGAATTCATTAAGAGGCTGCCTGATAGATTGATGGAAGATAACTTAGGAAAAACATAATAGGTCTAACCCTAAAAGCTTCAGAAACTTGGACATATGTACCACTCTCAATTGGTGAGACTATAAACCATTTAAATTTTATGTTTGGCTCTCTTGGGTTCTTTAAAGTTACTTATTATTTTTTCTTGGTGCTTTCTTATATTTTCAATGTGATCAACTGCTTTTAATGAGAATGTTCCTCTCTGAATATTCCCCATCCACCCATAATTGACAGCCATACGGCCTATACTTATATCAGTCATAGTAACTATTACATACTGAGTGCCATATCACAGATTTTGTGCCAGATATTACATTGAGCCATATGAAAATCATATTTAACAATTTTAACAAACTTACAAGGTTGCTGTTATGAACAAATATGCCAAACTCTCCCCTGGATTAGGGCTTCTGTCCTTGTCTCATTTTTCTCTTGTTTCATGTTTCTTTTTTAAAATATCACCTCTACAGAGAATTGTTTTGAGCACACTATTAAATTTTATTCCCCTCCTCACTTCCTAATATTTTCTTTATCCTTGGCCAGCTATATTTTGTGCTTTATAACACTTATCACTATCTGATATTATATATATATATATATATATATATATATATATATATGCATGTATATATGTATATTGATCTATTTATGTATGTATGTTGATGCATTTGAATTATGTTGTTGGTGAATAATATTGAAAACCTATTAGACTGCCAGAAGAATGAACAAATCTGTCTTGGAGGAAGTACAACTGGAAAGCTCCTTAATATCAAGAATGGCCAGACTTCGTCTCACTTTGGTCATGTTGTCAGAAGGAGCCAGTCTCTGGAGAAGAATATCATGCGTGGTAAAGTAGAGGATCAGTGAAAATGGGGAAGACCCTCAACAAGAAGGATTGACATAGTGGCTGGGATGATAGGGAACAATTGAAAGGAAGGCAAAGAAGAGAGAGTGTTTTCATTCTATTATGCATAGAGTTACTATGAGTCTGAACCAATTTGATGTCACTTAAACAACTACAAGAAAGGGGTGTATGTGTGTGTGTGTATGTGTGTAGTCTTAGTTACAATAACAAAAATACCACAAATGGATGGCTTTAAAGAACAAACACTTATTTTCTCACTATTCTGTAAGCTAAATATACCAACATGGTGATTACCATGTAGATTTTTTCTTTGTAGATATTGTCAGGATATCAATCTTTATTCTAATATTATATATCATATTATCCAAATAAGGAATTCTGGTGTCATAGTGGGTAAGACATTTTTCTGCTACCAGAAACTTAGCAGTTCAAACCCACCAGTTGTTCCATGGAAGGAAGATGAAGCAATCTACTTCTGTAAAGATGTATAGTCTTAGGAACCCAAAGGGGGTTGCTATGAGTCAGAATCAGTTCAATGGCAGTGGGTTTGGTTATTTGGGTATTATCAGGATATTGATATTATATTCAATATCATAGCCAAGAGTGAGCTGAAACTGATTGGTATTGGCCATTTTGAGTCAGACAATCATATGATCTACTATGAATTGAAGAGGAAAAATTTAAAAAATAAATTTAAGAAAAATTGAAGAGGAAATCTGTTGCATTCATGGTCAAAAAGAGCCTTTTATGACCTATTGTGAAGTACAGTGCTGTCAATGATGCATAATATCCATACAGCTACAAGGAAGACCACTATTATGATTCAAATTTAAACACACACCACCCACTTCAAGTGCTCACATGTTAATACCAGAATGTTGGAAGACAGCTACCTGGCCAACCAATTGGAAGAGACTATATTGTGCCTATTCCAAAGATAGGTGATCCAACAGAATATGGAATTTATCAAGCCATATCATTTACATCACATGAAAGTAAAATATTGCTGAAAATAATTTAGAAATAGTTGCAACAGTATACTAACAGGCAGCTGCCAGAAATTCAAGGCAGATTCAGAAGAGGGAGTGGAATGAGGGATACTATTGCTGAACTCAGATGGATGTAGGCTGAAAACAAAGAATATCAGAGAGGTGTTTACTCATGTTTTGTTATGCAAAGGGATCCAACTGTGGGCCATAATAAATTATGGATAGCACTGCAAAAATTGGGAATTCCAGAACACTTAACTGTGGTCATGAGAAACCCGTACATAGACGGAGAAGCAGTGGCTTGAACAGAACAAGGAGATAGTGGCATGGTTTAAAATCAGGAAAGGTGTGCATCATTGTTGTATCCTTTCACCATACTCATTCATACTTATTCAAATTGTATGCTCAGCAAATAATCCAAGGAGTTGGACTATATGAAGAAGAATACAACATCAGAATTGGAGGGAGGATTACTAATCACCTGTGACAGGCAAATGACACAACTTTGTTTGCTGGAAATGAAGATGACTTGAAGCACTTACTGGTGACTTTCAAAGACTGCAGTCTTCACTATGGATTACACCTCAACATAAAGCAAAATTTCTCATGACAGAACCACTAAGCCACATAATGATAAGAGGAGAAAACATTGAAGTTGTCAAGGATTTCATTTTATTTAGATTCACAATCAATGTCCATGGAATCAGCAATCAATAAATCAAATGACTTATTGCACTGGTCAACTGCTCCAAAAGATTTCCTTCAAGTCTTAAAGAACAAAGATATTATTTTGAAGACTGAGGTGAGCCTGGCTAAAGCCATGGTATTTTCCATAACTTCATATGCATGTGAAAGTTGGATAATGAATGAGGAAAATTGAAGAAGAATTGATACATTTCAATTGGTGAAGAATACTGAAAATACTATAAACTGTCAGAATAATGAAGAAATCTGTCTTGGAAGAAGTATACCCAGAATGCTCCTTAGAAGTGAGAATGGCCAGACTTCATCCCATACACTTTGGTTGTGTTCCTAGAAGGGACCAGTCTCTGGAGAAGGTTATTATGCTGAATAAAGTGGAGGATCAGCAAAAGAGGGGAAGACCCTCAGTGAGGTGGATTGACTCAGTGGTTGTAATGACAGGCTCAAGCATAGAAAATATTGTGAAAATGGTGAGAACCAGGTCTTTTTCCATTGTGTTGTGTTGTACTATGAATTGTAGCCAACCGGATGACACCTAACAACAGCAGATAGTATCAGATTGTCCATGACTCCTTGGTTTTTAGATAATCTTCACATAGTATTTGTCTCTCCGTACTCCTGTGTTTGTGTCATTGTGTCTTATTTACTTTTTTTATAACTCAGAAATTATTAAATTTAGAACCAACTCTCTCAGGCATGATCTGATTAACATGAAAAAGAAACTTAATTTCACAAACAAATCATAGGAATTAAGATTGCAACACATATTTGAGTGGTTTACAATTTAATCCATAACACATACACAAGGGTATTGCGGTCCAGTCAGTTCCAACTCATGGTAACCTTATGTTTAACTGTATGTACAACAGAATGAAACATTGCCTGATCCTGCACCATCTCCATAACTGCCGACATGCTTGAGTCTTTTGTTGCAGCTACTGCGTCAATCCATCTCCTTCAGAGCTTTGCTTAATTTTGTTGGCTATTTACTTTACAAAAAATGATGCATCTTTCTAAAGATTGATCTTTCTTGATGATGTGTACAATGCAAGTGAATTTCAGTCTTGTCACCTTCATTTCTAAACAATATAATATTCTGGTTGTTTTGTTTTCTTTTCTTTTCTTTTTTTTTTCCTAAAATATATTAGTTCCTTCTTTTGGCAGCCCATGGTGTATTCACTATATTCCATCCACAGAAAATTTCAAGCTCATCATTCTTCTTCTGATTTCCTTTTTTATTATTCAGCTTTCACATGCACATGGGCAATTTAAAAGGACAGTGTCACAAAACAAGACTCCAGATATATATTGAATATTGCATGTTATATATAATTAATGTTTTATTTGAAGAAATAATATTAAGAAAGTAAAATATTTGACTGATTTTTCTGGGACAGGCATTGTCAGAAATGCTCTACCCTCTCTCTCTCACCTCCCCTAATCTCTCTATCATGTGCTTAATCACTCTTTCAGTTGAATATACCCAACATTCCTATGAGCATTAAATATATGTAGGAAAGAATGAAAAGATCAAAATGGATGTCAGAAGACACTCTGAAATATACTCTTTACTGTAGAGTAGCTAAAGGGAATAGAAGAAAGGATGAAGTAAAATTGCTGCACAGAAAATTTCTAAAGGTCGCTCAACAAGACAAAGTGGAGTATTACAATAAAACATAAAAAGACCTGGAGTTAGAAAACCAAAAGGGAAGAACACATTTGGTATTTAACAAGCTGAAAAAACTGAAGAAAAAAGAAATGAAGTGCCTGGTTGAAATATTGCAGGATTCTATGAGTAAAATATTAAATGCCACAGGAAGAATCAAAAGAAGACAGGATTGTATTGTAATTGTATCAAAAAGAATTGCTCAATACCTTGTTATTTCAGGAGGTAAGATATGATCAAGAACCAATGGTATTTAAAGAAGAGGTCCAAGTTGCACTGAAGAATAGGAAAATACAAAAACAAAAATCAAAAGGCTCCAGGAGTGTTCAGAATGTTAATTTAAATGTTTCAACAAAAGAATGTAACACTGGAAGCACTCACTTATCTTTGCTAAGAAATGTGGAAGATGACTA
>NW_006922001.1:1235681-1236397 GCF_000298275.1 Orycteropus afer afer | reverse complement strand
AAGCAAGGTTGTGTCACCTGCATATCATGCATTGTTAGCGAATGTTCCTCAAATCCTGATATTGCATTCTCCTTTTACAGTCCAGCTTCCTGGAGTATTTGCCCAGCACACAGATTAAGCAAGGTGAAAGGATACAACCATGATACACACTTTTCCTGATTTTAAACCATGAACTATCCTCCTGTTCTGTTCAAATGAGTGTCACTTGTTCTATGCACAAGTTCCAAATGAGCACAATTAAATGTTCTGGAATTTCCATTTTTCCCAATGTTATCCACAATTTCTTATGACCCACACAGTCAAATGCTTTTGTGCAGTCATAAAACACAAGTAAACATCTTTCTGATAGTCTTTCTTTTCAGCCAACTTATATCTGACCTCAGCAATGATACCTCTCCTTCTATGCCCTCTACTAAAAACTGGCTTGCATTTCTGGAAGTTCTCTGTCAATACACTGCTGCAACCATTTTTGAATTATATTAAGCAAAATTTTTCTTCCATGTGATATTAACAATATTTTTTGATTATTTTCTTATTCTTTGGAACATCTTTATTTGGAATGGTGAAAAATATGGATCTCTTTTCTGTTTGTTGTTCAGACAGCTGTCTTCCAAATTTCTTGGCATAAATGAGTGAGTGCCTCCAGCACTGCATCATCTGAAACTTCTCAATGGGTAATTTATCAAGTCCTGGAGCCTTGTTTTTTTTTTTTTTTT
>NW_006922001.1:1234953-1235581 GCF_000298275.1 Orycteropus afer afer | reverse complement strand
AAAGAGAAATACAATAGAGAAAAGTCATAGTTGAAAGATACAATGTCTAAAATAATTTTACAATAGAGAAAAGACATAAATTTTAGATTGAAAAATTACCTCTAATCCCAAACAGGGGAAATCAAACCAAATCCATGCTTAAATATGTTGTAGTAAAACTTGAGGCTATCAAAGATAAATATCATTTAAAAAGCAAAACAAAACAAAACACATCACAAGGATTATCTCAGTTTTCTAGTGCTTCTATGACAGAAATACCACAAATAGATGGTTTTAACAAACAAATATATTCATTTTCTCACAGTTTAGGAGGCTAAAAGTCCAAATTTAGGGTGCCAGCTCTAGAGGAAGATTTTCTGTCTCTGTCTCCTTGTTTTAGGAGGTACTCTGTGCAGTTATGAGTTACTTGTGGATCCAAAGAATACACTCGGCTCCCAGTTCTTCTTTACTGATTGTAGTAGGTCCCTTTGTTCATAGCTCTTTCCCCTTTTATATGTAGTAGGGCAAAAGGTGTTACAGTACCCAACCCAGGGAAACTCTCCTTATATCAAATCATAGTTGTAACAAGATCAAGGGTTTTGCATCCCACCTGAATCCTTTTACAACTGATTAGTTTTTCACATCTGAT
>NW_006922001.1:1233020-1233908 GCF_000298275.1 Orycteropus afer afer | reverse complement strand
TAAATAAAAGTATATTCTTAATAACAATAAATTGAATGGATTAAGACAGTTCTTTATATTGGCAACTGTATTGATAAAGGAGTGTGATTTAAACTACACCTGATATTTATGTAATATACTAAGTGCATAAAGGAGAGAAGACAATATGGAATATGTTCATCTAGGAGGTAAGATTTTCCCTTAGTTTGTTACCAGATTTTCCCTTAGTCATTACCGGATATGGGGTTCATATGTAAAATATGTACTCTACCCCTACAGATAGATGTAATAACATCCTGTTAGATGTTGTCAAGCTGGTTCTGACCATAGTGACCCCATGTACAACAGAAGAAAACACTGTCTGGTCCTGTGCCAATCTCCAATCATTGCTATGCTTGAGCCCATCATTGCAGACACTGTGTCATTTCATAGCATTGAGGGGCTTCCCTTTCTTCACTGATCCTTTAGTTTAACAAACATCTTTCTATAGGTACTGGTCTCTTCTGACAACATGGCCAAGTGCATGAGACGAAGTCTGGCCATTCTCACCTCTAAGGAGTAATTTTGTTCCACTTCTTCCAAGACAATTTGTTCATTCTTCTGGAAGTCCATTTTATTTTCAATATTCTTCACCAAAACCACAATTAAAATGTATTAATTCTTCTTCAATCTTCCTTATTTATTGTCAGGCTTTCACATGCATATGAGGTTATTGAAAAGACAATGGCTTGAGTCAGGCACAGTGCAGTTTTCAAAGTGGTATCTATGCCTTCTAACACTTTAAAGAGGTATTTTGCAACAAATTTGCCCAGTGCAATAAATTCTTTGATCTCCTGACTGTTGCATGGGCGTTGACTGTGGATCCAAGTAAAATGAAATCCTTGACAACTTAATGTTTTTTTTTTTTTT
>NW_006922001.1:1228974-1230630 GCF_000298275.1 Orycteropus afer afer | reverse complement strand
CATTGTTCAATATTTTGCCCATAGAATCATTCAATTTTGATCTTGAAGCTTCAATGTTGTCTTCAGTTCTTTCACCTTGATTCTATCCTTCAATCTCTAGCGTTATTTCTCTCACTAAGACCATATTTTGCAACGATTGGTGCTTGTTCTTTGTTTAAAACTTTCACATTTCAATTACCAATAATTATCAACATATCTTTATTACAATACTTGGTCAATTTTAGATTGTAGAGTTGGTAAAAATCTTTAATTTCTTCATCTTTGGCTTTAGTTGTTGGTGTGAAAATTTTAATAGTAGTATTATTAAGGCTTCTTCCTTTTGTGTTGTTGTATTGTTATGTGCCATTGAGTAGGACCCGACTCATAGTGATTCCTCCTTGGGTTTCCGAGGTGGTATTACTACGGAAGGAGATTGCCCAACCTTCCTTCCGAGGAGTGGCTCGTGGGTTTGAACTGCAAGCCTTCTGGTAAGCAGTCAAGTGCCGTAGGCACTATGCTACCACAATTCCTTTCTTCCTTTTAGACATATTGATCTAGCATTGCCAGTATTTTACTTCAGGAAAGATCATGGTTTGATTTGTTTTTTAACAATGAATGAGATGCACTCCTTGCTCAGATTGTCTTTTTCTTGGTAGCTTACCTTTTGCTGTGATGCTGGAAGGTAAGCCATTGGTGTTTCAAATACCAGCAGGATCACCCATGGTGGATAGGCTTCAGCAGAACTTCCAGACTATGACAGACTAGAAAGAAGGATGTGCCAGTGCACTTCTAAAAAAATTGACCACTGGAAACATTATGAACATCAATTGAACAGTCTGATACAGTACCAGAAAACCTCATATCTGATATAGTGCTGGAAGATGATCCCTGCAGCTTGGAAGGCACTCACAATATGAGTGTGGAAGAGCTTCCCATTCAAAGTAGAGGTGAGCTTAATGAGGTGGATGAAGAAAAACTTTCAGGACTTTCATTTGCTGATAAGCCATGTTTCAAAATGAAAAGAAATAGCTGCAAACATCCATTAATAATTGGATTTAGAAATATACAAATTATGAATTTAGGAAAATGGGAGATTGTAAAAAATGAAGTGGAACTCATAAAGCCTGATAGTCTAATGGTCTTTATGAGTGAAGTGAAATGGTCATGCTTGGTAGGGTAGAGGGTCAACGAAAGAGGGGGGGACCTTCAACGAGTTTGATTGACACAGTGGCTGCGATGATGGGCTCAAGTATAACAGGGATCATGGAGCTGGTACAGGATTGGGCAGTGTTTAGTTCTGCTGTGCATGGGGTCGCCACGAGTTGGAAATGACTGGACAGCACCTAACAACAACAGAGTATGTATGAATATGCAGAAAATATCCATCATATTTTGAGTGGTATGTCAGTATATTACTATTCCTGAAGCAAAAGTTTGTGTGGTGGAAAGATAAACAGGAGTTCCTTCCTAGGAGATTTTTCCTTGGAGGACTGGAATCAACAATGGCAACAAGCTGGGATCTATAGTTGAATGGAGCTGAAGACAGCTACCTGGCCAACTGACTGGAAGAGATCCATACTTGTGCCCATTCCAAAGAAAGGTGATCCCACAGAATGTGGAAATTATAGAACAATATCATTAAAATCACACACAAGTAAGATCTTACTGAAGATAATT
>NW_006922001.1:1227741-1228874 GCF_000298275.1 Orycteropus afer afer | reverse complement strand
CACAATGCAACAGCTCCCCTCCCACTTCCTCCCAATAGTTACTACCTCTTTCCAGTGTCCTTCTCTCCCTCCTTCCCTAATTGCACTCCTGCCCCTGGAGCTATCTCCCTGTGCATACAGAGGTCTTCTATTCTCCCATGATTGATCTCTCCAAGGAGTATATCTACCTAATGTAAATGTTTAGCTCATATGCCTGTCTTTTGTTTGGCTGGAAGCTGCAATACTATCTTTAGTTCCAGGCCTGTAGTGCAGCTAGGGTCCATAGTCTCAGGGTTTCACCAGGATCTATCAGACCAGCAAACCTGGTCTTTTTTTCTTTTTTGATTTTTGAGTTTTGTTCCACATTGTTCTCCCACTCTATCTAGGATCTTCTATAGAGATCCCCCTCCAAGTGGTTGACAGTGGTAGCCTGGCACTATCTAGTTCTTCTGGTCTTATAGTTGTGTAGCCTGAGGATGCCATGCTGGACTAGTCACATGGACTAATTTTTCCATGTGTCTTTGGTTTTCTTCATTCTTCTTTTCTCTGGATGAGAAGCAACCCATCGCTTCATCCAGATGGCCACTCGCAAGCTGTTAAGATTCCAGTTGCTACTCACCAAAGTAGGATGTGGAACAATGTTTTTGTGAAGTATGTTATGCCAATTGAGCTTGATGTCCCCTTTGACTATTGTCCTGAGTTCCCAGGTCCAAATACTCGCTCTGTCTGAGTAGCTGGCTGTGGCTAAGAAGTGACTACAACCTTGTCCTTTGTCAGCTCTAATAAATACCTGGGAATTTTATAAATACACTTGTAGAAACATTGTCTGCTAGTCTTATACATGGTCTTATGCACACTCCTCCCTGTATGTTGTTGTTCTTATTTTGCCATCGAGTCGGCCCCGACTCATAGCAACCCCTCCTTGTGTTTCCGAGGCAGTATCACTATGGAAGTAGGAATGCACAACCTTCCTTCCGAGGAGTGGCTGGTGGGTTAGAACTGCCAGCCTTCTGGTTAGCAGTCAAGTGCCTTAGGCACTATGCCTCCCTGTATAGACATACCTAATAATTCAACCCGTCCACCCATCTATCCACCCGTATATCAATGTTTGCCTTCACTGCCTTCCATCTTCTTTTGATGCTTCTTTTGATGCT
>NW_006922001.1:1218467-1226365 GCF_000298275.1 Orycteropus afer afer | reverse complement strand
TGTGTTTTCATTCTCTTTTGATCTAAGGAAATATTTCATTTCCTTTTTAATTTCTTCTATTACTTAGTAGCTTTTAAGAGGATATGATTCATTTTCCATGTGTTCAATATTTTTCCATTGATCTTCCTACTACTGATTTCTAATTTTATAATATTGTGATATGAAAAGACACTTTCCCATATTTCAGTGTTTTTAAATTTATTGAGTGTTTCTTTGTGACCTAATGCATGATCTATCCTAGAGTATATTATATGTGCACTGGAAATAAATGTATATTATGCTGTTGCTGAGTGATGTTGTTGTTTTTGTTGTTGTTTGCCAGGAGTCAGACCCGACACATAGCGACCCCTCCTTGGGTTTCCGAGGTGATACCACTATGGAAGTATATTTCCCAATCTTCCTTTCAAGGAGTGGCTGGTGGGTTTGAACCATCAACCTTCTGGTTAGCAGTCAAGTGCCTTAGGCATTCTGTAAATGTCTATCAGTTTAAGTTGGTTGGTTGTATATTTCTTTGGTTCTGTGTCTTCATTGAGTCTTTGTTTCTTTCTAGTTAGATCTTTCATTGAAATCTCCTACTATTACTGTGTAGTTATCTATTTGTCTTACAATTTTCTTAAAGTCTGATAAATGTATTTTGGGTCTCTTTCACTCTGCGCTTATATATTTATTATAGTTATGTCCCCTTGTTCAATTTTTCTTTTAATCATTATATAATGTCCTTCCTTGTTTCTTATGATGTTTTTGTCTTAAAGTCTATTTTCTCAGAAATTAATATTGCCACTCCCACTTTTCCTTTTTTTTTTTTAAATTGCCATTTGCTTAATGAATCTTTCTCCAATGTTTGATTTTTAGTTTATTTTTGTCTTTGTATCTGAGTCTTTTATAGACAGCATATGAATGGGTCATGTTTTCTTATGCAGTCAGCAACTCTCTATCTCTTGAGTGGTGTTTTTAATCCATTTACATTCAATATAGTTATCAACAAGTATGAATTTATTGCTGTCATTTTGTTATGTGTTTATTTATTTATTTTTGTGGTGTTGCTTATTTCTATGTTCCCTATAATTTTCAGTGCTGAGTTCATTTTTTTCTTAATGAATCATGTTATCATTTCTTTCATCATTATTGTTTTAATATTTGCTAAATATTTGTGCCTCTCTTCTTCTATTTGGATGTGAAGTTTTAATATTTTTCTTTGAGGTTACCCTGTGATTTATAATTTTCATCTCAAATTTAAAACAGTCTGTCCTTTCTAGCAACAGACTTGACTTCCTCTCCATTTGGAAATTCTGTAACTACACTATTTATTACATCTTTTTTGCTTTGTAATTGTCCTCATTTACTAACTGATATCTCTGATTCTCTGTTTATAGTCTTGTAGGCTTATTTTACTTTGGATATCTCTATAATTGTGTTGTTTTCTGGATTATGTCATCCTTTGTGTTCACCATTAGTTGTTGCTTGCTGTTGTTAGTTTGTCCGGAAAACACCTTTTAACACCTCTTGTAAATTTGATGTAATTTTAAAATTCTCCTAAATTCTGTTTTATGTATTTCATCCTATTGTCTTCTTGCCTGCATCATTTTTGCTAAGAAATCAGAACGTTTTCTTATCGGTTGTCCCTTGTAGGTAACGTTTCACTTTTCCTGTGCTGCTTTCAGGCTTCCTTCTTTGCCTTTGGTTTTGGAGAGTTTGATTACTATATGTCTAGGTGATTTTCTTTGGGAATATATCCTGTTTGGGGTTCTTTGTACTTCTTGCATGGATATCTTCTTCTCTTTTCATCATATTAAAGAAATTCTCTTTCAATAATCTTTGATGATTTTCTCTTCTTTTTCTTGAATTCCAGTTACATGTAAGATATTCTTCTTGATGGCATGCCACTTGAATTTTTGGCTTTCTTCATTTTCTTTTGATTGTTTTTCTGATTGATCTTTTAACAAAGTAGTATTGAAGTATTTGTCTTCAATCTCACTAATTTGGTTTTCCATTGATTTGACTCTACTCTTTTGACCATTTAATGTGTCAGCTATTTCTGAAATTTTAGTATTAATTGTATACATTTCTATTTTTTGTTTTGTATGGTTTCTAATTTTTGTTTATTTGGTCAGTTTGTGCTTGTATTGTTTTCCTAAATTGTTCTAGAGTTTTGCTTATATTTTCCTTAATTTTGTCAGTGTTTTCCTTGATCTGTCTTTCCATCCATTGAAGGCCCATAAATATAATTCTTTTGAAATCCTTATCAGGGAGTTCCAATGCTCCTTCTTTCTCAGGGTTGTCTTCTGAGTTTGTATCTTGTCCCTTGTTTGTACTACATTGTCTTGCTTCTTTGTGTGGATTCAAATGGTTAGCTGTCTCCAAAGCATTGAGACATCAATGCATTTGTATTCAATTGGTGGTTGAACATTGTTGTAATTCTCCCAAGATTCTTTTATTCTTTATTTTGTTTTGATATATCTGAGTGAGCATGGCTACCATGGCCCTCCACTCACTAGCTGGCAGCATTCACCACCTTTCTCCTGATGGGTGACAGTATTGCACAGATCTCTGTTAGATGCTTGTGAAGAGCAGTTGAGAGTGAGTTGGACTGGTATTGGCTGCCATCTGTCATTGGTCAGTTGGTGCAGAAGCAAGTGGTGACTGACCCTCACCCAGTGGGTGAGACTGTAGGAAGTGTGAGTGTGATTGGGTCATTTGGGCACAGTTGCTATCTACTACTCAGATAAAAATACAAACAACACAAAAGACCAAAAAAAAAAAAAAACAAACAAACAAAAAAATACAAACTGCCTAAACAAATAGCAACAATCACACATACAAAAAAGAAAAGACAATAAATAGGAATCAAATCTGGTAGGATAGTGCCTAAGCCACTTGACTGCTAACCAGAAGGCTTATGGTTCAAACCCACCAGCTACTCCTCGGAAGGAAGTTTGAGCAATCTATTTCCACAGTGATACTGCCTCGGCAACCCAAGGAGGGGTCGCTATGAGTCAGGGCCAACTCAAAGGCACATAACAACAACAGCATTTTAAAAAGGCAAAAGAATGATAAAAAGAAAAAAAAAAAAACAAAACAAAAAACACCTACAATATCTGGGAAGGGAGCAATAAGAGAAAAGAATAACAAAGAAAAAAAGAAATGAGAAAACTTTCTAGTTGTCAGCCTCCAGTGCTGTTGCCTGTGTTGCAGTTGCCAAGAAGAGCCTATACTTAGGTTGCTGCCTGGATCAAAATGCTGCTTGGAAATATTCAAAATGGCCACACCCTTAGGACAGTAGACAATCCACAGCGATGTTTGTTTCCTTCTTCACTGCTCTCTTCTCTAGTTGTTATCCATCTGTGCAAAATTGGCCATGCAATCCTCAGCAAGCAGAGCCAAACCTTAGGTTGCTGCCCAGAAAGGAATGCCACTTTTAAATAATGGTATTCCTTTGGCTGTGTCATCAGGACTGCTGTCAGTCTGCAGCTCTGTTTATCTCATTATTCATTGTTTTCATTCACTTTCTTCTGCTTGGTACTTAATCCACCTCTTTATTCTTCCCTTTGGGGTTTTAGGATTATCTTCTATATCTGTTTCAATTGGTTTCTAGTTTCTTTTTTGCAGGGGGTCTGTGTAGCTTGTCTTCCAATTCTGCCATCTGGCTGGGCTTTCTTGAGAATCATTTTTTGAAAGACATGTTATGATAAGTATTTAACCACTTTTTTTTTTTTAAATAACATCTTACATATTTTTTTTATAAATGCATGGCTTACAAATATTCCATTACTTCTACTTCAAATTATCTAAAAAATGTATTTAGCTGGCATTTGAAGAATTATAAAACTAAAACACAAATTTATATTTGACATTTGTACTTTTCAAGTTTCGAAGATAAAATGCTTCATTCTCAAGTTGGAATGTTGGAATTAAGCAGCATGGAGTCTGTAATATCTATGTACTTTAGCTATGTGAAAATATGGAAAATCTATGTTATGATGTTTTTCATCAAACTGTTGCTGTTTTGATCTTTACTATGTGAAAGAATGGACCTATATATGAGAATTTATGACACTGTGTCATATTATTTTAAGCTACCAAACATAATTCATATATAGAAATAAATCAATAGGCATCAATCATTATTAATTTTAGAAAAGTCAATGTATCGATGAAGAAGATGATGTTTTTGTTTGGATGGATGGCATAGATAGTTCCCAAAAATAATCCCTAATTTACCATCAGCCTGGAAAAAAAAAAAAAAAATTCAAGCCCGTATCTCTTATCCTGCATAAAATATGTAGCACCATGTAAAAATATATATATATTTTCACATTTTGGAAGCCTTATGTTATGGCACATATTTTGATATATTAAACTAATATCTCTTCTTTATTCATAAACCTATAACTTGGGGGATTTTTTAAAAATGCATTTGATTATTTTATCAAATAAATTTATTTTAGCCCTGTTTACTATAAGACTGATATTACTGGGGTGCTCCTTCATTTTTTAGCATAGGTTCAGATATTAATATTTAAATGCACAACTGATGGGCATAAAGGCTAAAACAAAGGATATTTTCTGAGATTATATTACTGGTGATGAATTTTTAATAAAATTAGTAGCCATTAAGTTATAATTTATTAGATATCTTAATAGCATAATCATTGATATGAACTAAGGAAATATGTGAATTGTCATTTCTATTCACTCAGAACTAATATTGTATTTTTTGAGTTTGGATACTTAGGGAAACATTGGCTGTATTACAGCTGGGAATTCTAGTTAGATAAAAACTGTAGTAATATATTTTAGAGATATATTAGAAATTCATTTTTCTACTTAAAAATCAAGCAATCCTTTCTTTCTTCACAATATTTGTTAAAATTGAGTGTAAGCAGTCCAATCTACTGAGATGCACAGGACAAGATTTAAAGTTCTTATGGTGATATATGTCACATCTTTGATTTTCTAAGTTTCTTAAGGGTGGAAGAATATTCTTTCCCTGCTGCAAGTAAGCTAATCAAATTGATTGAGTTAATACATAATACTGTTATTTTACATCATATTACATTACAAGACATTTGATAATGATATGATCTGTAAATGAACATTGAATAATATCACATTTTAATAGATGTTCATTATAATAAAGACAACCCTATACAATCCTGTAATAACAGTAAAACAATAATTTGTGAAAGGTAAGTATTTATGCTAAATAGGTGTAAGAAGTCATTGGGGAGTATACATGCATGCATATACAAGTATAATTGTGAATATTTCTACATACATATTTGTAAGTACTGCATATATGTCCACATATTTAATAGAGTATGCAGGGCGCACAGTTATGGAAACTTCTTAGACATAATGAAACATTGCACAGGATAGAGCTACTGGACTTGAAGTCTAAGGATCATAATCTCCAGGGATATTTACTTCAATTGGTGAAACACAGTTAATAAAAATAATGCTTTGCATCCTAATTTGTTGAGTATTGCCTGGGTCTTTAAAATTTGGAGTGGCCATCTAAGGTACAACTGTTGATTTCTTCCAATCTGGAGCAAAGAAGAATGAAGAAAACTGAAGACTCAAAGAAGAAATTAGACAAAAGGAATAATGGTCCACATGAAACATAGCTTCCTGTAACCTGAGACCAGAACTAGATGGTGTGCAGCTACTACTCCAAACCACTCTGATCAGGAACACAGTAGAAAATACTGGGTAGAGTGGGTGAAAATGTAGAACAAAATTGAAATTCACTTAAAAACAAAAACAAAAACCTGACTTAATTGTTTCACAAAGACTGGAGAAACTCTGACACTACTGTCCTAAGACAACCTTATGACTTGGAACTGAAGCTGCTCCTAGAGACCACCTTTAAGCCAAATAACTGATTGGCCTTTACAAAATAAATAAATACATAAATGCCAAGGAGAAATATGATCCTTAAAACAATCAACTATAAGAGACCAAAAGGGCAACATCTCCCCAAAAGCAAAGATGAAAAGTTAGGAAGGCAGGGGAATTGGAAAAAATGGAAACAGGAAACCAAAGTGGAAATGGGGAGATGATCCAATACATAGAGGTGATCACAACCAATGCCACAGAACAATTAGTGTATGAAATATTGAATGAAAAACTAGCCATGCAAATTTTCACCTAAAGCAAAATAAAATACTTTATAAAAGACAGCCCTACAATAAGAGTTAGCAGGCTCTGCTGCTAATTAAATATATTTATAATATATTTTAACATCATTGAATACCTGCTTTGCCTTTGCTTTTACTTCCAGGATATTTTTGAAGTTAAAAATATATATTTCACTGAACCATAAAATATAAAATATTTATATAATTTATAATAATAACATCATGCTACATTTTAATTATTAAACATTTGCACTCTATGATTTGAGTTATTTCTTATGTAGCATTCAAACATTCTGAGTTTTCCTGAAAACCAGGCTAGAAATTCATTTGGCTTTCATGGACAGACCTAGTTAACACAAATAGAGTTAGAGTTTGAATCCTTATAGATTCAATTCAACAATGCAATGATACTTTATGAACTGTGTTCCCTTCTGTATTTATGATTCAATCAATCTTAAGAATCCTAAAAGTGCTTTTGTAATTTTACATGAAATATTTCTTACTGACCCTTGAGTTAAGACATACAATTTAAGAGTGTTAGCTCATATGAATAAAATGTAGCCCATAAAGTATGATGTCAGATAAATTTCCTGTCTCTTTTATGCTAATAATTCTACAGAGAAAAAACAAAGTAAATAGATGCTACCACTTCCTAGTAAAATAAAGCATATTGAAGTGTTTGTATAATAACTATATAAAAATATGTCTTCAATCTATGATAAAATAAATAACAGCAACCATGTCAATTGTAACCATGTTTGAAATTATGTGAAAAAAAAAAGTATTTTTAGGGATGGTTACCTATGCTGTAGATGAAAGGAGATGGCTGTTTTGTAACTGTATTTTGAAATTTTAAAAAGAGAAAGAGAGATTTTTAATATGTAAAACATTAAAGTCAGAGAGTTGGGTGTGAACACAAGCTGAAGCAGATATAGAGATTCTAAGAACCCATCACAAATAAGCTAGTTGGACAAGAATGTATACCTTTGTCATTAGAGTAGGCAGACAGGGATGGAATAGGTCATATATGGTGAATTATAGTACCAGATGCTCCACATGCTCAGTTGTTCTCATGAACTTTGTCTTGAACACTTTTATCTCTTCTCTTCTCAGGAAAGCTATTGTAAGGGACACAGTACAGTCAACCAACTTAGGAAAAACAGAAAAGTTCCAAATATATGAAATCCTGAGCATTACTTAGACAGGTAGCAATAATTCACAACGTTTGAAGAATACGTATACCACACATAAAATAAACAAATTTGTTCATCAACATAAAGATAAAATTTAAATATTTTACTAAGATTATGAAGTTTAACTAAATATAAAGAAGTGCAACATTAAGAAGCATACATTAATGTTTTTTTTTGTTTTTTAAATACTCTTTCCCCACCCCCTGGTTTTGCACTCTATATCTTATATTGCCAGTGCCTACAACAGTGCCTGGATCTTTATTAAATACTCAATAAATATTTTCTGAACATGTGAATTTATGAATAAACTGTTAAAGGAAATAAACCACCCTAAGAGTTTTCAATATGATAGTTATGAAGAGCTGTTGATGTGAGCATAGAATCAGCACTTAACAAACATTTATTCATTACTTCCTACCAAATATTGTCTACATCACATGGGATGGCTACCTTGCTAAGTCACTAGTGATGTAAATTTGTTCATCTCATTATTAATTGTAAAATAAATCACTCATATTATCCCCTTTGAACTCTTCAGATGTGAAATCAGTGAATAGTAAATGCCTTT
>NW_006922001.1:1216617-1217802 GCF_000298275.1 Orycteropus afer afer | reverse complement strand
TCAAAGAAGATGAGATGAAATCTGGCCATTCTTGCTTCTGTGGAACATTCTGGCTGCACTTCTTCCAGATTCAAACAGATTTGTTTGTTCCTTGGGCCATACATGGAATTTCAATATGCTTCACCAACTGTGCAATTCAAATATATCAGCTACTTTTCAGTCTTCTTTATTCATTGTCCTGTTTTCACATGCATATGAGGTGACTGAAAATATCATGGCTTGGGTTAGCCAAAATTTAGATTCCAAAGTCTATGCACCAACTAAACTGCAGATGAAGAAGTTGAAAATTTTTACCAACTTCTGCTGTCTGAAATTGATCAAAGATGCATTAAGATGTATTGGTAATTATTGGTGATTGGAATGCAAAAGTTGAAAATAATGAAGAATCACCGGTAGTTGGAAAATATGGCCTTGGTGGTAGAAATGATACCGAAGATAGAATTTTGCAAGATGAAAGACTTACTGCAAATACCTTTTGCAACAACATAAAGAGCAACTATACATGTGGAACTCACCAGATGGAATACACAGAAATCTGATCTACTACATCTATGAATAGAGGCAATGAACAAACTGAATATCGTCAGTCAAAACAAGGCTGGGAGTTGACTCTGGAACAGACTATCAATTGCTTACATGCACATTCAAGTTGAAGATGAAGAAAATAAAATAAGTCCATAAGACCCAAAGTATGCCCTTTATTACATACGACCTGAGTTTAGAGACCATCTGAAAAATAGATTTGGTGCACTAAACACCAATGGCTGAAGATCAGACAAGTTGTGGGATGATATCAAGAATATGATACTTTAAGAAAGCATTAAAAACACTGGAAAGGAAGAAAAGACCAAAGTGAATGTCAGAATAGACTCCGAAGCTTGCCCTTGAAAATAGAGTAGCTAAAGTGAATGGAAGAACTAATGAAATGAAAGAGCTGAACAGAAAATTTCAAAAGGTGTCTTGAGAAGACAAAGCAAAGTATTGTAATGAAATGTACAAAGACTTGGAGTTAGAAAATCAAAAGAGAAGAACACACTCAACATTTCTCAAGCTGAAAGAACTGGGAAAAAAGAAAAAAAAAAAACGTCTCAGGTTATAATATTGAAGGATTCAATTGACAAAATATTGAATTATGTAAGAAGCATCAAAAGAAGATGGAAGGAATACAATTCAAAAAGAATTGGT
>NW_006922001.1:1205976-1216182 GCF_000298275.1 Orycteropus afer afer | reverse complement strand
AGTCAAGTGCCTTAGGCATTATGCTACCAGAGCTCCTTGGAAATTATCATACAATATCATGATTGCATGTTGGAGAAGAATGCTAAGAGTACCTTGGATTGCTAAAAACATTAACAGATCTGTCTTGGAAGAAGTGAAGCCAGGATGTTCCTTGGAAGTGAGAATGGCCAGACTTCATCTGGCCAGACTCCCTGTTGTCAGGAGGAACTGTTTCCTGGAGAGGGTATCATGCTCGATAAAGTGGAGGGTCAATGAAGAAGGTGAAGGACCTCAATTGGATGGATTGACACAGTGGCTGCAACGATGGGCTCAGGTATAGCAAAGATCATGAGGCTGACAAAGGACTGGGCAGTGTTTTGTTTTGCTGTGCATAAGGTCACTGTGAGTCAGAGATGACTTGATGGCACCTTACAAAAAACAACATTATTATTTTATCTTGCTGAACATAATTTGAAAATAATTGCAGTAGGATATTGACAGGGAACTTCCAGAACTGCAAGCTGGTGTCACAAAAGAATGTGGAATAAGGGACATTGTTGCTGCTGTCAGATGGATCTTGGCAGAGATCAAAGAATGCAGGAAAGATGTCTACTTATGTTTTATTGACTATGGAAAGGCATTTAACTGTGTGGATTGCAAGGACTTACAGATAATTTTGGAAAAAATAGGAATTCCAGGACACCTAATTGTTCTTACAAGAAACCTGTAAATAGACCAAGAGGCTGTTATTCAAACAGAACAAGGGGATACTGCATGGTTTAAAATTAGGAAGGGTGTATGTCAGGGTTGTATCTTTTCATCATACTCATTCAATCTGTATGCTGGGCAAATAATACAAGAAGCTGGACTACATGAAAAACAATGTAGCATCAGGATTGAACGAAGAATCATTAACAATCTATGATACGCAGATGATACAGCCTTAGTTACTGAAAGTGAAGATAACTTGAAACACTTAGTGATGAAGATCAAAGAGTATGGTCTTCAGTATGGATTACACCTCAATATAAAGGAAACAAAAATCCTCACAACTGGGCCAATAAAGAGCATCTTGATAAATGGAGAAAAGATTGAGGTTGTCAAAGATTTCACTTTACTTGGATCCACAGTCAACATCCATGGAAGCAGCAGTCAAGTAATCCAATATCATATTGCCCTTGACAAATGAGCTGGAAAAGACCTCCTCAAAGACTTAATAAGCAAAGATGTCACTTTGAAGATGAAGGGTTGTCTGATCTATGCTATGGTATTTCAATTGCTTTACATGCATGTGAAAGCTGGACAATGAATAAGGGAGACCGAAGAAGAGTAGATGCCAGTGAATTGTGGTGTAGGCAAAGAATACTAAAAACACCATGGCCTGTCAGAAAAACAAAAGAATCTCTCCTGGAAGAAGTGTAGCTAGAATATCCCTTTGGAAGTCAGAATAGCCAGATGTTGTCTCACTTACTTTGGTCATGTTGTCAGAAGGGACCATTCCCTGGAGAAGTCTGTCATGCTAGGTTAAGTAAAGGATCAGTGAAGAAAGGGAAGCCCCTCAATGAGATAGATTGACACAGTGGCTGTAATAATGGGGGCAAGCATAACAAAGATTGTGAAGATGGCACAGGACCAGCAGTGTTTTATTTGGTTATATGCAGGCACTGTCAATCCAAGCCAATTCAAGGGCCCCTAACAACAACAGACTTCAAAGTACCACCTTTGCTTTTAGCACTTCAAAGAGATCTGATTTCATGACTGCTGATTCCATAGGTGTTGATTTTGGATCCAAGTAAAACGAAATACTTGCCAACTTTAATCTTTTCACCATTTAGTGTGATGGTGCTTATTGATTGTGTTTTGAGAGTTTTGTTGTTGTTGTTGTTGAGGTATGATACACACTGAAGACTGTAGTCTTTGATCTTCTTCAGTAAGTGCTTCAAGTTATCTTCACTTTGAGCAAACAAATTGTGTTACCTATATATTGCAGATTTTTAATGAGTCTTCTGCCAATCCTAATTCCTTGTTTTTCTACATATAGCCACCTTTTTGGATTATATATTCATTATACAGATTGAATACATATGTTCAAAGGATACAGCCCTGACACACATCCTACCTGATTTTAAACCATGCTGTATCCCTTGTTCTGTTCAAATGACAGCCTCTTGTTCTATGTGGAGGTTCCTCATGAGCACTATTAAGTGTTCTGGAATTCCCATTTTTCACAATGTTATCCATAACTTGTTATGATCCACACAGTCAAATACCTCTGCATAATCAACAATACATATGTAAACATCTGTCTGGTATTTGATGTAGAGCAAGATCCATTTGACATCAACAATAAGATCCCTCATTCCATGTTCTCTTCTGAATTCAGCTTGAATTTCTGACCAAACATATAGTGTTTTCTAGAGAATGTTCTGTGTGCCCTGGAAAAGATTATATATTGAGTAGTAATTGGGTGACATATTTTGTATATGTTTATAATGCCAAGTTGACTGATTGTATTATTAGCATATTGTTAGCATATTGACAGGTCATGTTTTCTTATCCGTTCTGCAACCGTCTGTCTTTTGATTGGTATGTCTAATCCATTTACATTCACTATAATTACCAACAAGCATGAATTTATTGCTGTGATTTTTTTGTGTTCTTTTTTTTTTTTTTTGTGACATTGCTGATTTCTTTGTTTCATATACTTTTCTGTGCTGAGCTCATTTGTTTATGTTTTTTTTTTTTTAATTACTATTAATCACTGCATTGTTATTATTTTGTTGTTTTTGTTGTTAGGTGCCATCAAGACAGCCCCAACTCATAGAGACCCTATGTACAATAGAAAGAAACACTGCTCGGTCCTACGCTAATCTCACAATCCTTCCTATACTTGAGCCCATAATTTCAGGCACTGTGTCAATCCATCTCATTGAGTGTCTTCCCCTTTTTCATTGACCCTCCACTTTACCAACCATGATATCCTTTTCCAGAGAATGGAAACATGATAACATGACCAATGTAGGTGACACAAAATCGGGTCATGCTCACTTCAAAGGAGCATTCTGGCTGCCCTTCTTCTAGGACAGATTTGCTCATTCTTCTGGAAGTCCATGGAATTTTGAGTATTCTTTGCCAATACCACATCTCAAAAGCATCAAATCTTCTTTGGTCTTCTTTATTCATTGTCCAGCTGTCACATACATATGAGGTGATTGAAAATACCATGGTTTTGGTTTGGTGCACCTTAATCTTTAAAGAGACATCTTTGCTATTCATACCTTTAAAGACATCTTTTGCAGCAAATTTTCCCAGTGCAATACATTATCTGATTTTTTCATTGCTGCTTCCATGGGTGTTGATTGTGGAAGTAAGTAATATGAAACTTTTGACAACATCAATTTTTTATCCATTTGTCATGAGGTTGCTTATTGTTGCAGTTGTGAGGATTTTTGTTTTCTTTATGTTGAGGTGTAATCCATATGGCAGACTGTAGTCATTAACCTTCCTCAGTAAGTGCTTCAAGTCATCTTCACTTTCAGCAAGCAAAATGTCTTCTGCATATCACACATTGT
This sequence comes from Orycteropus afer afer, assembly GCF_000298275.1. NCBI lineage: Eukaryota > Metazoa > Chordata > Mammalia > Tubulidentata > Orycteropodidae > Orycteropus > Orycteropus afer. The sequence continues at coordinate 1,212,631 of NW_006922001.1, read as the reverse complement.
TAATGAGTCTTCCTTCAATCCTGATGCAACTCTCTTCTTCATATAGTCCACCTTCTCAGATTATTTGCTCAGTATGTAGATTGAATAAGTATGATAAAAAGACACAACTTTGGTATACTCCTTACCTGATTTTAAGCCATGCAGAGTGCTCTTGTTCTGTTCTAATGAAAGCCTCCTGGTCTATGTACAAGCCACTTACGAGAGCAATTAAGTGTTCTGGAATTTCCATTCTTGTTAATGTCATCCATTATTTTCTGTGATCCACACAATCAAATGCTTTTACATAGTGAATACAACACAACTAAACATCTTTCTGGTATTCTTTGCTTTCAACTAAGATCTATTTGACATGAGCAATGATATCCCTTGTTCCACATCCTCTTCTGAGTTCAGCTTGCATGTTTGGAAGTTCCCTGTCAATATACTGCTACAACTGTCTTTGAATTATCTTCAGCACAATTTTACTTGCATGCAATATTAATGATATTGTTAGATAATTTCCACATTCTGTGGGATCACCTTTCTTTAGAATGGGTACAAATATGGGTCTCTTCCAGTAAGTTGGTCAAGTAGCTGTCCTCCAAATTTTGTGGCATAAACAAGTAAGTGGCTCCAGGGTGGCATCAGTTTGTTGAAGCATCTCAATGGGAATTCTGTCTATTCCTAGAGCCTTCTTTTTCTTTTTTCTTTTTGCCAATTCCTTCAGTGTAGCTTCAATTTCTATCTTCAATACCATCAGTTATTGAACAAAAGCCACCTCCTGACCAAAGATTTCTGAAAGAGTGACTGTGTATTTTTTTCATCTTGTTTTGATGTTTCCTGTATCATTCAATATTTTGTCCATAGAATCTTTCAATATTGTAACATGAGGCTTGGGATTTTTCTTCAGGTCTTTCAGCTTGAGAAATATGGAACATGTTCTTCCCTTTTGGTTTACTTTCTTCAGGTCTTTGGACATTTTGTTATAATAATTGACTTTGTCTTTTCAAGCTGCTCTTTGAAATATTCTGTCCAGATCTTTTATCTTGTTATGTCTTCCCTTTACTTCAGCTACTCTCTGCTCAAGAGCAAGTCTCAAAGTCTCCTCTGACATTCATTTTCATCTTTTTATCCTTCTGTGCCTTTTTAATGACTTTTGGTTTATTTGTGCTGTTGTTCTTGATGTCATCCTACAATTCATCTGGTTTTCAGTCATTAGTGTTCAATGTGTCAAATCTATTATTTAAATGTTCTCTAAATTCAGGAGGGACTTGTTCTCATCAGCTTCAACTTCAATTTGAATTTGCATATTAACAAATGATGGTCTGTACCACAGTCAGCTCCTGATCTTGTTTTGGCTGATAATACTGATAATGCCATTGTTTTTTTCCACAGATGTAATCTATCTTATTCCTATGTATTCCATCTGGCAAAGCCCTTGTGTATAGCTGCTGTTTATATTGTTGAAAAAGGATATTTGCAATGAACAAGTCATGGATCTTGCAAAACTTTATCATGTGATCTCTAGAATCATTTTTGTCAACAAGACCATATTTTCCAGCAACTGTTGATTCATATTTGTTTCCAACTTTTGCATTCCAACCACCACTAATAATCGACACATCTTTGTATGTTTGGTCAATTTCAGACTGCAGATGTTGGTAAAAGTATTAAATTTCCTCATCTTTGGCTTTGGTGGTTGGTGTGTAAATGTGGATAAGAGTAGTATTAACTGTTCTTCCTTGTAAGTGTATGTATGGATATTATCCTATAACTGACAGCATTGTACTTCAGGATAGCTATTGAGACATGCTTTGTGATGATAAATTCCACACCATTCCTCTTCAATTTGTCATCCCTGGCATGATAGGTCATATGGTTGTCTGATTCAAAATGGCCAAAACCAGTCCATTTCAAGAAGGAAGGTTGGGCAATCCTACTTCCGTAGTGATACTGCCTCGGAAACCCAAGGAGGGGTCGCTATGAGTCGGGGCCGACTCGATGGCAAACAACAAAAACAACAACAATGCCAAGGATATTGATCTTTATGTGTTCTATTTAATTTTTTATTGCTTTCAATTTTACCACATTCACACTTCATAGATTCCATGTTCTGGATGGATGTTTGCAGCTGTTCCTTCCCATTTTGAGTCACTCCACATCAGCGAATGGAGATCCCAAAAAGTTTACTCCATCCACATCATTAAAGTTGACTCTACCTCTGTGGAGGCAGCTTTTCTCCAATGGTATTTTGAGTGACTTCTGACCTGAAGGGCTCATCTTTCAGGACTATATCTGACAACCTTTCAGGGCTATATATAAAGTATTATAGTTCTATATCAGATAGTGTTTTACTGCTATTCATAAGGTTTTCACTGGCCAAGTCTTTGAGAAGTGGGTGGCTCTTTCCTTCATCTGAGTCTTTCTACGTCTGGAAGTTCTGCTAAAACCTGCCCACCATGGGTGATTCTTCTGGTATATGAAATATTGGTGGCATAGACTCCAGCCTCATATCAACACACAAGCCACTATAGTATGACAAATGACAGATGTGTAGTGGGTTATTATTTCAATATGTGCCAAATATTTGTGCATTTCCTCTTTTTAATTTTCGTGAGAAGGTTTATTAATTTTCTTTAGGTTACAGTGTGATTTACTATTTTCTATCCAAATTTAAAACAGTCCATTCTATCTCAACATCATGACTTCCTCTCCTTTTGGAAATTCTGTAACTATAATATTTATTGCTTCTTTTTGTTTTGTACTTATCCTCGTTTAAAAATTGGTATCTCTGCTTCCCTTTTTCCCAGTCTTGTAGTTTATTTTACATTGTTGTTATTTTTATTAGGTTCTGTTGAGTCATCTCCGACTCATAGTTACATTATGTACAACAGAATGAAACACTGCTTGGTCCTATGCCAACCTCATAATACCTGCTGTACCTGAGCCCATTGTTGCAGCTACTGTGTCAATCCATCTTGATGAGGGCCTTCCCTTTTTCCATTGACCCTCCACTTTACCAAGCATGATACTCCAGGGAATGGTCTCTTCTGACAACATAACCAAAGTAGGCAAGAAGAAGTCTGGCCTTTCTCACTTCCAAGGAGCCTTATGTCTGCACTTTTCCCAGGAAAGATTTGTTAGTTCTTTGTCAGTCCATGGTACTTTCAGGATTCTTCCCCAACACCACAATTCAAAAGCCTCAACTCTTTTACAGTCTTCCTTATTCATTGGCCAGCTCTCACATTCATGTGAGCCAATTGAAAATACCATGGCTTGTGTCAGGTGAAACTTAGTCCTCAAGGAGACATCCCTGCTCTTCAGCACTTGAAATTGATCTCTTCCAGCTGATTTGTCCACTGCTATAATCATCTGAAATCTTCACTGATGCTTCCATTGGCCATTAATTGTAGAACCAAATAATCTGAAGTCCTTGACAACTTCAATCTTTTCTCCACTTATTGTGATGCTGCTTATTGGTCCAGTTGTGAGGATTTTCATTTTCTTCAGATTCAAGTATAACCCATACTTCAGACTGTATTCTTCAATCTTCATCAGTAAGTGTCCCAATTCCTCCTCACTCCCAGCAAGCAAAGTTGGGTCCTCAGCACATTACAAGTTGTGATGTGATTCTTCTTCCAATCCTGATGCCGTATTCTTCTTCATATAGTCCAGCTTCTTGGATTATTTGATCAGTGTAGAAATTGAATAAGTTTGGTGAAAGGATACAATCTTGACACACTGCCTTCTTGATTTTAAACCAGGCAATGTCCCCTTGTTCTGTTCAATTGACAGCCTCCTGGTCTATGTACAAGTAACTCATGAGTACAGTTAAGTGTTCTGGAATTTCCATTCTTCTCAATGTATCCACAATTTGTTATGATCCACACAATCAAATGCTTTTGCATAGTCAATAAAACACAAGAGAACATCTTTCTGGTATTTTTTACTTTGAGTCAAGATGCACCTGACATCAGCAATGATTTCCCTCATTCCACATCCTCTTCTGAATCCAGCTTGCATTTCTGGAAGTTCTCTGTTAATATACTGCTGCAATTGGTTTTGAATTATCTTCAGTAAGATTTTACTTGTGTGTAATATTAATGGTATTGTATGGTTTTTAATTTGTAATTTATTTTGTCAGTTTGTTCTTGTACTGTTTTCTTGAATTATTCTAGAGTTTTGTTGTGTGTTCCTTATTTTTGTCAGTGTGTTCTTTATTTTTGTCAGTGCGTTCTTTGATCTGTTTATGAATCCACTGAAGTTACCTATAATTAGTTGTTTGGACCTCCTTATCAGGTAATCCCAATGCCACTTCCTCCTAATGGCATTTTCTGTGTCTGTATTTTGGTCACTTGTTTTAGACTACTTCATTGTGTAGAGTGTCAGTTGTCTCCAAGACCTTGTGATGTCACTGGATTATTATTATTATTATTATCTTCATTTTGTTTTAGTACACACATGTGGTTGGGGCTTGTGTGATACTCTGTTCAGTTATTTGGCAGCACTTATGCACTCACCATCTGTCTCCTGGTGGGTATGATGAAGGATGAGAATGTGCACACAGTTTCATGCCCGCTGTTCATGTAGAGCAGTTGCAAGTCAGTCGGGCTGATATTGGCTGTCATCTATCATTGACCACTTGGTACAGAAGCAGATAGTAGTTTTTGCCCAATGTATGGGACTGCAAGAGGTGCTGATGTGGTTGGGTCACGGGGGCATATTTGCTTTCTCCTGGAAGATGCAATAAAAAGCAAAACAGAACAACAACAATAAAGTAAAACAAAGAAAACCACCACAAAAAGATGCAATAAAAAGCAAAACAGAACAACAACAATAAAGTAAAACAAAGAAAACCACCACAACAAAAAGTACTAACAGCATAAACAAACGACAATCAGAAAGGGGGGGGGGAGAGGGGAGGGGCTTGAAATGATAAAGCAAACAAAATCTGGGGAGGAGAAAAAAAGAAAAGTGTGCAAAAGAAAGAGAATTATAAAGAAAAAAGAAAAATAAGGATGGTAAAAAAGAAAGAAAAAAGAGAACACGAAAAAGGATAAGAAACCAGAGCACAGGACATGGAAGAAAAGAAAAAAATAAAAAGAAAGAAAGAGAGCATCGGGTGTGGGGGTGGGGGGAAGAATAATTAAAAGAGAAAACTTGGGGCAGGGCACCTGAGAAGTGCTCTTGATGGCTGAGTTGCAGGTGGGAAGCAGGGTACCTGAGTTTAGAAGACATTGCTTCTTATCCTAAATACAGTGAGGGCAGTGATCCTTAAGCCAGAAGGAGTTCCTTTTGGTCCAAAAGACAGTTTGGGATAGGATGCCTGGTCCTAAAAGGATTTCCTGCTAGCCCCAAATGTCACTGGGTGTAAGGCACCTTGTCTCAGAAAAAGTTTATGCCATCCCAAAAGACTACTGGAGTTACTTCACCTTGTCCCCCAAAAAAGTTTCTGCTGTTCTGAAAGGTGGCTGAGTATAGGATACCTGGGCTGAGAAGATCTGTCTGCTGACTTACATGGTGGCAGGGTGCAGGGTGCCTGTTCCTGGGACTAGTTATTGCCTACCTAGAAGGAAATTTGGAGCAAGGTGCCTGATTCCAGATAGAATTCCTGCTGGTCTTGAAGATGTCTAAAGGCAGGTACCTAGACCTGGGGAAAGTACTTACCAGCCCCAAAGGCAGCTGTGGCTAGGTCTCCTGGTCCCTAAAATGTTTGTGTTTTCCCAAAAGGCAGCTTGGTATAGAGTGCCTGGTCCCCGAAAAAATTCCTGCTGGCCCAAAAGTCAGCTGAGAGTAGGGCACCTGGTCCCTAAAATAGTTCCTACCTACCCAGAAGGCATCTGGAGACATGGCATCTATTCTGAGATGGGGTTCCTAATGGTTAGAAGATGTCCGGGAGCAGGTGTCTTGACCCAAAAAAGGTTCTTGCTGACCCAAAAGCACCCGGTTTGAGAAGGCATTTCTTCTGGCACACAAAGCACCTGGGGATAGGGTATTTTGTCCCAGAAAAAGTTCTTACTTTCCCAAAAGGTGGCTGAGTACAGGATTCCTATTCCCAGAAATCTCTGCTGACCAAAATATGGGCTGGGTGTAGGGCAACTGGTCCCAGAAAAACTTTCTGCTGGTCAGAAAGTGGCTGGGTGCAGGGCACCTGGTCCTGGTATTAACTTCTATTTACCCAGAAGACAGCTGAGAGCAGTATATCTGATCCCAGATGGACATCCTTCTGGCTCAGAAGAGGTCTGGGGACAGGACACCTGGCCTGAAAAAAATGTTCCTACTTGCCCAGTATAGAGTTGTGAGCACAGAGCCTTGTTCCAGAAGGATTTCCTGTGGCCCCAAAAGCAATTGGTTCCTAGCTTCTGGTCCCAGACAAAGTTCCTGCTGTCTCAAAGGGTGGCTGGGTACAGAGTTCCTGCTCCTTGATGGCAACTGGGTGTAAGGTGCTTGGTCATAGAAAAAGTTTCTGCCTGCCTAAAAAGTGTCTGGGGACAGGGTGTCTTGACCCAGAACCAGTTCCTGCTTGCCCAGAAGGCAGCACAGGACAGGGTGTCCAGTCTAGATTGGGATTTGTGCAAGACCAGAAGGTAGGTGTAGGTTGGAGATGCCACACCTCTGTTCACTGAGAGGGTGTGTGGTACAAGGGAAACAAGGAAAATATCATAACTTTCTGGTC
>NW_006922001.1:1201280-1205481 GCF_000298275.1 Orycteropus afer afer | reverse complement strand
GCTATGAGTCGGGTTTGACTCGACGGCACATAACAACAACAACAACAACATGTTGGTAAAATTGCTCTGTATGGTGTCAGGTGGAGATATTATAGGCCATATTGTCTGCCACAACTACTCAACTCTGTTGCTGTAGCATGAAAATCCATAGACAATAAGTAAATGAATAACTGTGGCTCACATAAAACTTTATTTACAAAAACATGTTGAAGGACAGATATGGCTCATGAGTTATAGTTTATTGACTGCTAATTTAAAGATATTTAAATTTAAAAATTGAAAGACATTGGTATTTTTGTATGCAGAATTTAAATTTGGAAAGATTTCTCTGAGTCTTAGAATTATCATCTCTTTGTTACACTCTTTTCTCTATTGGACAATTTATTTCTTGAACCTGCCATTTTCAGTTACATTGTGCTTGGCACGTATTTTTGTTGTTAGGTGAACCTACGCACAACAGAACAATACACTGCCTAGTCCTGCACAATCCTCACAATCATTGTTATGCTTGAATCTATTGTTACAGACACTGTGTCAATCTATCTCATTGAGGGTCTTCCCCTTTTTTGTTGACCTCTACTTTGTCAAGCATGATATATTTCTCCAGGGACTAGTTTCTACTGATAACATGACCAAAGTGTGAGAGATAAAGTCTGGCCTTTCTCAATTCTAAGGAATATTCTTAGAATTACTTCTTCCAAGACATATGTTCATTCTTCTGGCAGTCCAATGAATACTCAATATTCTTCAACACCATAATTCAAAAGCATCAATTCTTTTTGGTCTTCCTTATTCATTGTCCAACTTTCACATACATATGAGTCAGTTGAAAACACCATGTCTTAGGTAAGACGTACCTTAGTCTTCAAAGTGATGTCTTGCTTTTTAACACTTTAAAGAACTCTTCTGTAGCAGATTTTCCAATGCCAAGTGTTTGATTTCTTGGCTGCTGCTTCTATGGACATTGATTCTGGATCCATGCAAAATGAAATCTTTGACAACTTCAATCTTTTCTCCATTTATCATGATGGTGCTTCACACATACTTTTCAATAAATCTTTATTTAGAAAGTGAATGAATTATATCAAGTGGGCTTTTTTCAGACTTTAGCTTTTAAATTTTCACCATTCCTTTCATTTTAAGATAATAGCTCAATAGAAAAAGTAGAATATTTAATAAATATTTAGAAAAACAAACAAACAAACAAAAAACTCCTGATATTCTGTGAGACAAACCTGATGGTTTCATTAAATAAAGTTGTGAGACATTGGTTTACATGATCAGGAATATTCCAATTTTATTGTCTCTAAATACACACAAAGATATAAACATTCAAACACATTTTTTAAGCCAATTCTATTCCTGTATGGAAATTATCACAGAAAGAAAGAGAGAGAGATGAATAAAATTAAACAGGTGTTGTTTATGGACAAATTGTCATGAAGAACTGACTTCTCAAGAATCTGCTGCTCTTTTTTAATGCCTAGAAAGTTAGGATCTCTGGGTGTATAATGCCTAAGTGAATTAACTGCTAACCAGAAGACTGGTAGTTCAAATGACCAGCCACTCCTCAGAAGGAAGATTGGGCAATTTACTTCCATAGAGAAACTCAAGGAGGGATGGCTATGAGTTGAATCGACTCAATGGAAGTGAGTTTTTTGTTGTTGTTATTTGTGTTTTAGCTAGCAAATTGAGAAGAGGGCAGCCTTATTCCAGTAATTATAATTTTCCACAAAATGTAAATATGATAACTTGAATTCTATAATTATTATATGAATTCATCTGCCCAAAATTATTTGTTCGTTCAGATTCTTCACATTGAGAGAGTATTTGTGTGTTAACTGCTCCACCATCAGCTTCTAGTAAGGTCAATGTATTGAATATAAGGAATTAAATGGGGAATCAAGAATTACAACATCATTCCCAAAGGCCAGGCATAACTTTCACACTATATTTAATTGCTAAAATAATAGAAATAAAAATATACTGTCATTGAAATAAAAACGTCATTTTTTTTTTTTTTTGACACTTCTGAATTCATATCTGAGTAAAAGATTAGAGTACAGAGGAAGGTAGAACAGAGGGAACCAACTGGTACATCTTAGAGAGACAAAAATGAATTTAGATAAAAAAAGTTAAGAGCCATGTAGTTTAGAACATGAAGCTAAAAAAAGAAAAAAGAAGTTTTCCAGAAAGAGAAAAAGGAGAATTGAGATGAAGCCATATTCAGATCAAAATTGAAGACAATTTTCCTAAATAGATTATTTAAATCCTCAGATTAGTTATCCCATCAAGTGCCAAGTAAAATAATAGTAATAAAGAAATCCACAGTTCAATAATATATGAAAAATGCATTTCCATCAAGCTGATTTTGGCACATAATGGCCTTATAGAACAGAGTAGAAATGTCCCATAGGATTTTGAAGGCTTTGGAAAAAATCTTTGTGAAAGCAAATTGGTACATCTTTCTTCCATGAGCAGCTGGTGTGTTTGAACTACCATCCTTTTGGTTATCAGCTGAGCATAGAACTACTGTGCTACCAGGGTTCCTTAGTGCAATTCAAAAAACCAAACTCACTGCCATTGAGTCAGATCTGATTCACAGCGACCCCTCCTTGGGTTTCAAGGCAGTATCACTAGCAAAGTAGATTGCCCAACCTTCCATCTAAGGAGTGGCTGGTGGGTTTGAACAGCCAGCCTTCTGGTTAGCACTCAAATTCCTTGTTCACTGTGCTACCATAGTTCCTTTGATGCAACAAGTGGACATAAAAAAAAAAAAGAAAGAAAGAAAGAAAGAAAGAAAGAAATCATTATGAAGAAAGTAAAAATACCAAATTCCAAATTGTTCTGAAAGTGTAATCAACCTAAAAAGTATAGCCATGAGATAAAGCTTACAAAATATATTAAATTATGATAATCAGTTTAAGAATTTAACAATCTATGTCAAAGTCACAAAAACCTGGTCCATTTTATTCCGTTTCACAGAGTTGTGCTAATAGCAAGATGTTAGCAATCAATCAGGGGATGCTTTCCAATGAGCTAAAATGTAGCTTGGACATTTCCCAACACTGTGCAGGGCATTTGAGATAAACCCTATTTTCCATCTCAGGCCTAGACAGAAAATGGAGGACAACAGATTTGTAGGCACTCAAAGCCAAAAGCTTCACCTCTATGCGAAAGCAGTCTCTGCCCCTTGCCTGGACAGCCGTTCACACAGTTTTCATGGCCCAGCTTTACTTAGCTTTCTTCCCCTTTCTGTCCACCTCCTTTACTTATATTCTAATTAACAAGTTAAGAATTAAAACATCTGACCTTTGTATTTCTTTCAATACTCTTCTTATCATAGTGTGCACAACAGGTTTTGCTAGTTTCATCCCAGATGCAGTTTTACTTACATTTTACATCAGGTCAATTTTTGTGAAATTGTATGTTTAGGTGAAATATACTGTCTCCCCTGGATGTTCTGCCAATACCTTCTTTTGACATTTTTATATTGCTTAAGGTTTTTCTAATGGTCCAATGTTCAGAAGAAATTTTCTTCTACACCTTAAGGCTAGGGGGACCCTGGGGTTATAATATTATCATTTCTCAAATATTTCTGTAAAAGTAATTCTATCTAAGTAATTATGAATCCAATAATCATAGACTGAATGGTTACCTCCAGGAGTCTGGAGACACATTCTAATCAGACACAACAAGCAAAGCATTTCTTTGAAATTTTACCTTACAAAACCTGTAATATTTCCAAATGGCATATTGGCATAATTTTAATATAAAAATATTGCAAATCATGGTAGTCTAAACATGACACTCCAGAAAGAAACTTTGTATTTATTCTGAAAATTGGTATCTTTTTCATGCATCATCAGCTAACTGTATCTTGGAAGGTATTATATATTAATATGAAAAGGCCAGGGCTACAATAATCATTAAATATTAAATACATCTTTTAATGTCATACAAATTTTTCTAAATTAGGAAAATTTTAAAATCTCAATTTTAAGGAAAATCATGACAAATCATTCAGAAAACCCCTGATATTGTAATTATTGCTCTCTAATCCAAATCATTTAAGGTAATTTGTATTTGTCTTGCATCCCTACCCCCAGCATGGAATAAAAGTTATGGTAAAATATATCTAAGAATCTTTGCTGTACTAAAAACAACAACAACACAGAATCAATTAATTCTTTCAATTATA
>NW_006922001.1:1199082-1200562 GCF_000298275.1 Orycteropus afer afer | reverse complement strand
TTTTTTTTCCCTTCCATCACCACTTTTCCATTTATTGATAAAATCACACTTCATGGCATTGACAATTTTTCAGCAGTCTGATGGCTTACAATACATTGTTTCTAAGAAAGTAAATCATCAGAAAAATATTTTACAAAACCATTCTTTGGCATTTTTTACTGCTTATTGGAAATTTCTTGACAATTGAGTTCATCAAAACTGACAACTAACAATTAATCGTATTTTTCCTCATTACAAATTCAAAGGAAATTATTGGCTACAGCCAGCATTTAAGACCACAGGAAACAACATTATTATTATTATTATTATTCAGCAGTCATAGAATTGGATTTACCAAAGCAGCATGAGTTAATATCTTGATATACACACTTGAAGGAATATGTACAGGTCGAGAGTCAGCCCACAAAATGCTGAAGAGTTAAATCTATGCTGCAGATTTGAAGTTTTCAAAAATATTTTGTTTATAAAATTCAATAGTACAAAAATACTTAAACATATTCTGTTGTATTATAAATTTACTTCATTTACTAGTGTCCTTTAACTAATATGGGAATTTTAAATTTCAAAATATATTTTTTTTATTTTTAAACTATAAATGTCAATTTTTTTGTACTACATAATCACAACACATCATCAGAATTGTATATTTTGGTTTAGAATCTAATGATTTGGTTTGCTGATATAGGCTTATCTAGCATGTTCATGTGGATATCCTCTAAATAAAAGCTATTTTTGAAAGAACTGAACAGTCAGGATATTTGTTTTTAGGGTGGACCACAGTTATTCAAAATGAAATACCTGCTAATAAGGAATTATTAGTAATATTGAATTCTACTTGATCTAGAGTCATAGTGCCATTTTCCAAGATAAAAAGAAATTTGCAAAGAATGCTAAATTTAGATTTCCACAGAGAAGACTCATAGTGAATATATGTTGAATAATCTTCTTATAAGTCTGTTGTATTAAATTGTATGTCAACTGTTAGGGACTATAGGCTGGAATGAAGACAAAGATAAATTTAAAAATCTAGTTAAACCAAGTGTTAATTCATGTGACTTATATGGTGTTTTTTTATTATTATTATATATTTTTTTTTCCTTGTGATCTATAATTGTATTGAAAGACAGGGATTCATAAATATAAATCTCCATTGTTCAAAACCCCTTGAGACAGTGTCTTGATTTGTTTTGTCTCCTCTGTCACTCCCCTTTACACACACACACACACACAGACAAAGAGAGAGAGTCACACTAGAAGGAGTGCAACCAACATATCTATTTTAACATAAATTCTTTGCTTGTATTAGAAATGAAGCTTGAGTAAAAGCAGAAGAGAAAATTCAGATTAAAGAGAGAGAGAGAGAATAACCACAAAAAACTTGAAGATTGCAAGGAAAAGAATCAGTTGAGCAATGATATTTCTCTATTCATCAGATTTTCAAACTCCTGTTTCTCTGCTTCTATTATGTTTGTTGTCACCA
>NW_006922001.1:1172065-1173650 GCF_000298275.1 Orycteropus afer afer | reverse complement strand
GTCCATCCTGAGTGATTCTACCTATGCAATGTTAGAAATCATGCAAAAAAAAATTCAATAAAAATACAATAATCCTCAGCTACTTACAACAATATATATGAATTTTACAAGCATACTAAACAAAATACACTGCTAGACTCAAATAAAATCATGCAAAAAAATAGTGCTTAGGGATGCATGCTCTGTTGACAAAAATATTTAAAGAACAAAGAAGAGATTAAAATAAATCTTAGAATAGTAGATACTTTCAGAGGAATTGGAGAAGATAGATCATGGGAAGGATCATGAGATGTGCTTCTGGAATTCTGTCAATGTGGTTCGATCTGGATTGAGATTATATGTTTTTCTTTTCATATGTTCAGCCTTCTAGCTGTACAACTTTGCTTTATGTCATATTCAATATGTGTTATATTTTACAGCAAACAAAAAATATAAAGAGAGTGTGACTGTAACTGGACAGAATGTTTACATTAAAATATAGTGATCTTGTGCTTGTCTAAAGTTTTATAGTTTGCATAGATTTAATCTATTTTTTATCCAAGTTAATATTTACAATAAACTCAAATATTAAATGTTATTGCCCCCATTGTACACATGAATAAAGCATATATAAGAACCATTAAGTCATCCTTCCATGATTTGTCAGCTAAGAAGTAGTAGAGTTGAATATCAAATCTATTTTAAGGTCCAAGGTTAATATCATTATTACTATAGTATGATCCCTAATGTAGTGGCTGACACACACCAGCTATTTCTGAGAGTACCGTAGATTGCCATGCATGCTGTTGAATTAAGCATGATATATGGATATGGGATTTTTTCTATGCCCTTATATTGCTGTTTATTTGTCTATCTCTTTAACTATAGAACTCAATAATAAATGGGTTTTATGATTGCTTTCCTTACTACAATAAATTCCTTGGGGGCAAAAACAGCATCTTGCTCATCTGTGCATTGTTGCCTAATATGTATGTCATAGAATGAGCACCCAATGAATATTTGTTGAATTAATAAAATAAATAATTTACTTGGAAAAACCATACTGGTGTAAATAAAGACAAAACAAGAAAAAAAAATTACTAAATTTCATTTGCTTATCGTAAGTGTATGATATAGCTAACTTAAAAAAAATGTTTAATTCCTGTTAGTTAGTTATCAACTAATTCCCTACTCAAGGATTGTTCTAGAAATTTGCATTTTAAACATTATAAAGTAGATAAAACAGTGCTAACTATATGCTAAGAACCTCTGGTAGCTTAAGGTATTTGGCTGCTAACCAGAAGGCAGGTGGATCAAACCCACCAGCTGCACCAAAGGAGGAAGATGAGGAAATCTACTTCTGTAAAGATTTACAGCCTTGGCAATCCAGTGGGAGTCACTATGAGTCAGAATTGATTTGATTTTAGTGAGGTTTTTATTTATTTATGCTATCTACCGACCAGAAAGCTGCCAGTTCAAACCCACTAGCCACTCCTCACAAGGAAGATTGCGCAATATATTTCCTCAGTGATGTCGCCTTGGAAACCCAAGGAGGGGTTGTTATGAGTCCCATCTTACTCCACAGAAGTGAGTTTGATTTTTTTTT
>NW_006922001.1:1171003-1171764 GCF_000298275.1 Orycteropus afer afer | reverse complement strand
CTGGTATCATAGTGCCTAAGGCATTTGACTGCTAACCAGAAGGCTGGAGGTTCAAACCCATATTAGTTTCCTCCACTTTTCATGTTTTGTCTATATATGGAATTCATATTAAATGAATAATGGGGGAAAATGCAAATAAGGAAATATATTCTACAAAATAGAGGTCAATATTATTGGGGGAAAAAGGCCCTTTGATTTTATGCAAATAATAAAGGAGATTATAATCGATTTTAATTTTCCTTCTGGACCTCAAAAATCAATTATAATATGGAAAAACAAAATTATGAGTGTATCAGAGCCAGTGACAGTGCTGATCAATGACATTTATATTGTATTTCCTGTTAGCATGAAATACTACAAATTACAGTAACAAGGATATCACCACATAATAAAGGAATGAATTTCCTTAAAAATTTCTTAAAATTTTTTTATTATCTACCTGAATAACATGAATTCAAGTGGAATGAATATACTATTTGTCATTTAAAATTTTGCATCCTTTAATGTAAATGAAGTTGACATAATCAAATCCCAGATGTTTCAAAAGTATAGTTTAAACTTTCTAATTTTGGGTAGGATGTTTATCAAGTTTAACCATCTTCTGTTAGCAACTAAATCATTAAAGTGTTCAAAATCTGATTGAAGTGTCAATGCACAGATTCCAGAACAATAAATACAATGTAGAAAACATAATATACATTCTTTCATAAAATATACATTCTGTCATTGCACAACAGATAGCACATGATTGTGATCTTGGA
>NW_006922001.1:1168810-1170258 GCF_000298275.1 Orycteropus afer afer | reverse complement strand
TTTTTTTTTTAATGATTTTGAGTTCTGTTCCACATTGCTCTCCCAATCTATCCAGGATCTCCTACATAGATCCCCCTCTGAGTGGTTGAGAGTGGTAGCCAAGCACCATCTAGGTCTTCTGGTCTCATAGTGGTATAAGATAAGGATTGCATGGAATACCAGTCCCTTGGACTAATTGTTTCCATGTGTCTTTGGTGTACTTCATTCTTCTTTGCTTTGGACAAGGAGAGACCCATCGTTGTGTCTAGGTGGCTGCTTGCAAGCTTTTAAGATCCTAGGAGCTGCTTACCAAAGCAGAATGTGAAACAATGATTTTGTGTAATATGTTATGACAATTAAGCTTGATGTTCCCTGGGACCATGGTCCCGAGCCCACAGGTCCAACGACTTCTCCCTCCAGGTAGGTGGCTGTGCCCAAAAGTGACTACGAACTTGTCCCTTGTCAGTTCTATTATATACCTGGAAACTCTTACAGAACATGCAAATGCATTTGTGGAAACATTGTCACATTATACATGGTCTTGGGCACACTCTCTCCCTGAATAGATATACCTAATCCTTCAGCCTGTCCACCCATGTACCCACCCATATATCAATGTCTGTCATCACTGACAGTGCAGTACTGTATGTAAAAAAGGGTCCATTTTTGTTGTCTGAACCTCCCATGCACCTCTCTATGTCTTCCTCTTCCTCAATGCCACAGTGTTAATCACTCACATTTGGTAGGTTGCTCTTTTCTTCACCCAAATTAGTACTTGTCTCTGCCTATCTAACAGTGTTCCCTCCCCTCCCCTCTCATCCCTGTTAAACAACAAAAAAAATTACTTGCCATATATAAACCTTCCCTTGACTTTTTACAAAAACGGATTAATACAATACTTGTCCTTCTGTGATTGACTTTTTTTCACTCAGCATGGTGTCTTCCAAGTTCATCCACATTATGTGTTTTATCAATTCTAAGTTATTCTTTAGGGTTGCATAGAATTCCACTGTATGTATGTACCATAGTTTGTTTATCAATTCTTCTATTGATGGGCACCTAGGTTGTTTCCATCTTTTTGCTGTTGTAAATAGTGTTGTGATGAACATAGGTGTGCATATATTTGTTCTTGTCCTGGCTTTCATTCTTTAGGATATATGCCTAGTAATAGAATTGTTGCATCAAATGGTATTTCTAATTCCAACTTTTTAAGGTATTGCCATTTGCTTTCTACAGTGGTTGTATCATTTGACAGTCCCACCAGCAGTGTATGAGAGTCCCAATCTCTCCATATCTTCACCAGCATTTGATATTTTCTGTGCTGTTGAAATTTGCTACTATTGCTGGGCAAGACAGAATCTCATTGATGATTTGTATCTCTCTACTGGCTAATGGAGAGCTCTTGTGGTATAATGCCTGTTTTGTTTAACTAGTGCTGCTCTGACGAGAATGGTGTTGTTGTTAGGTGC
>NW_006922001.1:1152008-1167935 GCF_000298275.1 Orycteropus afer afer | reverse complement strand
GAAAGGATACAACCCTGACATACTCCCTTCTTGATTTTAAACCATGTAGTGTCCCCTTGTTCAGTTAGAACAACAGCCTCCTGGTCAAGGTACAGGTTCCTCATGAGTACAATCAAGTTTTCGGGAATTGCCATTCTTCTCAATGTTATCCATAATTTGTCATGATCCATACAATCAAATACCTTTACGTAGTCAATAAAACACAAGTAAACATCTTTCTGGTATCCTTTGCCTTGAACCAAGATCCATCTGACAACAGATATGATATCCCTTGTTCTATGTCCTCTTCTGAATCCAGCTTGCACATCTAGAATTTCTCTGTCAATATACTGCTGCAAACGTTTTTGAATTATATTCAGTAAGATCTTACTTGTGTGCGATATTAATGATATTGTTCTGTCATTTCCACATTCTGTGGGATCATCTTTCTTTGGAATGGGTATAAATATGTATCTCTTCCAGTCTGTTGGCCATGTAGCTGTCTTCCAAATCTCTTGGCATAACTGAGTGAGTGCCTCCAATGGGGCACCCATTTGTTGAAATATTCAATAGGTATTCTGTCAATTCCTGGAGCCTTGTTCTTCACCAATTCTTTCATTGCAGCTTTGACTTCCTTCTTCAGGACCATTGGTTCTAGATCATATGCCACTTCCTGAAATGGATGAAGATCAACCAGTTCTTTTTGGTACAGTGACTCTGTATATTCCTGCCATCTTCTCTTGATGTTTCCTGCATCATTCAGTATTTTGCTCATAGAATCTCTCAGTATTGCAACTCGATGCTTAAATTTTTTCTTCCATTCCTTCAGCTTGAGAAATGCCAAGCATGTTTTTTTCTTTTAGTTTTCAAACTCCCAATCTTTGCACATTTCATTTTAGTAATTGGTTTTGTCTGCTAGAGCTGCTCTTTGAAATCATCTGTTTAGCTCTTTTATCTTGTCATTTCTTCCATTTGCTTTAGCTACTCTCCACTCAAGGGCAAGTTTCAGAGTCTCCTCTGTCATTCATTTTGCTCTTCTTTTCTCCTCTTTTTAGTTATCTCTTGCTTTCTTCATGGATAATGTTACTGATATCTTCCCACAATTCTTCTGGTTTTCGGACATTGGTGTACAATGCATCAAATCTATTCTTTAGGTGATCTCTAAATTCAGGAGGGATATATTCAAGATCATATTTTGGCTCACGTGGACTTGTTTTAATTGTCTTTAACTTCAAGTTGAAATTGCATATGAGCAGTTGATGGTCTGTTCCACAATCAGCTCCTGGCCTAGTTTTGGCTGAAGATATAGAGCTTTTCCACTGCCTCTAGGCACAGATATAATCAATCTGATTCCTGTGTGTCCATCTGGTGAAGTCCACATGTACAGTTGCCATTTGTGTTGTTGAAAAAAGGCATTTGCTATGAACAAGTCATTGTTCTTGCAAAATTCTACCATGCAAGTTCCAGCATTATTGTCAGCAAGGTCTAATTTTCCAATTACCGGTGATTCTTCTTTGTTTCCAACTTTTACATTCCAGTCACCAATGATAATTAACACATCCTGATTGCATGTTTTGTCAATTTCAGACTGCAGAAGTTGATAAATTTCTTCCATTTCCTCATCTTTGGCTTTGGTGGTTGGTGCATAAATTTGAATAATAGTCGTATTAAAGGGTGTTCCTTGTAGGCATATGGATATTATCCTATCACTGACAGCACTGTACTTCAGGACAGATCTTGAAACATGCTTTGTGATGATGAATGCCACACCATTCCTCTTCAAACTGTCATTCCCGGCATAGTAGATCCTATGGTTGTCTGATTCAAAATGGCCAAAACCAGTCCATTTCAGCTCACTAATGCCGAGGATATCAATCTTTATGATTTCCATTTCATTTTTGACAACTTTCAATTTTCCTAGATTCCTACTTCGTACATTCCATGTTCTGATTATTAATGAATGGTTGCAACTGTTTCTCCTCAATTTGAGCTATGCCACATCAGCAAATGGAGGTCTTGAAAGCTTTACCTTATCCATAGGAGTAAGGTGGGTTTATTCTGATGATGTAGCTCTTTCCCAGTCCTATTTTGAGAGCCTTCTAACCTAACCAGACTATTCATAATGTTGTTGTGTTAATGTACCAGACAGCGTTTCTTTGCTATTCGTAATGTTTTTGCTGGCCAATTCTTTGAGAAGTGGACAGCATCTTCCTTCTTCCTAGTCTGTCTCACTTGGTAAGTTAGGCAGATAACTGCACCATGTGCATCCCGCTGGGTTTGAAACACCAGTGGCTCAACCTCAAAACTCACATCAACACGTCACCAAGGTAGGGCAGACTGACAGACAAGTTTGTCTCTCTGTTGGAAACCTCTCCTACCACCCTTACTTGGGTCCCTGTGGCTAACTTTTCCTCTGTCCCGGTTCCTGGGCCTTTTAATACCCTTTCTCCCACTCTCCCACCCTGCTGCTCAGGCCATGCCTGGTTCCCTCTCCTCACCTGATTCCCTGAAGCTGATTGTGGGTCTGTAAACTGACTCAAGTCTGGGATTTGATTGAGAGGTCATGACTCTGTATTATGGAGATTCAATCTAGGTTGCTGTTCATGTGACCTAGAATTCTTCTATTTATAGAAGTTGGCAAGTCCAAATGTCAAGCTGGAGGCTTTTCCATGTCAAGCTAGAGGCTTTTCCTGACTATTGCAGCTGCAGGGGCTGAAGAGCTCAAGGCTGGCAGGCAGTACACCTGTTGACTCCAACAAAAGACAAATCCAAGATCTCCAGGCTGAATGGTGCATCGTTCACTCACAGGCAGTTGTAGGCAGCACAACAGAACCCTGATCCATAGAAGAATCTGACAAGAATATATACCACAAATGGGATCAAGAATATATACCACAAATGGGATGGCCTTAACAAACATGAATTTATTCTTACAATTTGGAGACTTTAAGTCCAAGTTCAAAGTGCTAGGCTCTAGGGGCTGGGTGAAAGTCCCTCAACCTTGGGGTCAAGCTCTGCCTCCTGCTCCCAGCCCACTGGAGCTAGAGGCATTTCTTCACTCAGACAGCTGCTGGCTGCTGAGTCTGAGAAACCCCAAGGTGGACAAGTAAAAAGGCACAGTCCTGATGTTACCAAACCACACAGCAGGCCATTAACTTAAGTCTGTTGTAAGTCCCAAAGTTGGCAGAGCATAGCAGGCTGCTGAGCAATGACATGGCTACATGCAGAGTCCAAGCATGCCATTGGTTAGAGACCATTCCCAAGGCTTTTCTTTATATACATGAAGCAGACTACAACCCAAAGGCAGCTACTCAGCTGCTTGTGGTAGATCCCACCATGGAGTTGATTGCCAGTCTCATTATGGGGAATAACTATCACAAGCTGCCCATCCACTCAACCAGGCCCAGCCAAGTTGACACACAAACATAACTACCATAGGCTGCAACAAAGGCAATGATTGTGAGGAAGACATAATAAGGGCAGAGTTTTATTCTGTTGTACTTAAGCTTGCTATGAGTCAAAAGTAACTCCTTGGGACTTAACAAAACCAAAGAAAATTATTATTATCTAATATGTAATTTAAAGTATCATCAATTATTCTTTGTTACTTTTTCCAATGCTTCTGCTCAAATTTTGATGTACATGCAAATCATGTAGTTTTTATACAAAAATGTGAAAATGCTATATATGTTGGCCAGTATATATCATAACTTCTTTCCAGTTCAGTATAAGTGTATATGTACTGTATTTTTATTGTCTACATTTTAGCCCATTGAAAGTACTTACGTGCCCACAAATACACAAACACAATTTAGTTTTACTTTTTCATTAATTTATCACTTTGAATTATATATTTCTAGGAATGAGATTAATTAATTTAATTTAAAAATGACATATATTTCTATAATATGAATACTATGCAAGGATAAAGAGTAATATGACACTTCTTATCATAGAAATAATTTGAGTGAGATATTTTATACATTCTTAGTTAAGTGTTGCTTCATTCAGTAATTGGTAGCTTTTAATTTTTTTTCATCTAAAAATAATCCTTTAGAATAATATACACAGATATATATTGTGTGTGTGTTTGCAGATCTACTTGCACACATTCAGTTTGTGCCATTTCCTTATGATAAATAATTTTATACTAAGTGCTAGTAACATCAGAATAGCAATTCTAGAATGAATTTATTTATGATTTTATTTGAATGAAGGTATTTTTACTTTGGCTTCAGTCACAATCCCTTGTCTACTAGGGATAGCTCTCAGGATTGTTCAGTATTTGACTCCCTACCAGGCAGGATGATATATTAATTGTCTTGCATTTGTAGAATATGCTTATACATCATCCTGTTGCTTTCCTCGGAAGATGATGAAAAACCTACATTGCCTCCCCATTTATCTGGGATGAGAGATCTAATTTCTGTCACAACTATCTGAAATGTTTTCTCTGGACAGTCTTTCCTCTTTCTGCAGGAGGGATATTATCAGCATCACAAAGAAATCTAATTCCTGGGCTCCTTCCAGATTTTCAACTCTAATTACTTAAATAAAAAAAATCATAAAAAGACTGCTATAAAATCTTGTAAAATCAGAACCAAAATCAGTCTCAGAGTACAGCTAATGGAGAAGCAAAGAGCATCCAACTGCTAAGCTAAAGTACAGCAGTTCAAACTCACCAGCCACTCTGCAGAGAAAGATGAGACAGTCTGTTTCTGTAAAGATCTACAGCCTTAGAAACCTTATGGGGCATCTTTATTCTGTCGTTAAGGGTTTCTATAAGTTGGAATCTACTTGATAGCAGTGGGTGGGTTAGTGGTACTTCAATATCAAATGTGGAGTGGGAAATATGATGCCTTTAACCAAACCAAGCCCACCACCATCAAGTCAATTCTGACTCATAGCGACCCCCACTGGGTTTCTGAGTCAATAACTGCCCCCCTTTTTTTGAAGCAATAAATCTTTATGGAAGTGGATTGTCCCACCTTCCTTCTGCAGAGTGGTTGGTGGGTTTGAACCTCCAACTTTCTTGTTAGCAATCAAATGTCTTATATTATCAGAGCTCCTTAAAGACAATAGCCATAGTCAACGTTTCTGTGTTTTCCTATGAAGAAGAGCATAAGAACAAGATGATATATGGAGAGGGGAATTAAGTCCAAGAGTGATCATAACAAATAAGGAATCAGATGTTTTTCCATGTTGATGAAACTGTCTAGAAGAGAAAGCTGGAAATGTAGAAAATAATGAAAATAATTTCAGAACCAAAGCTATGATAAGCTGAAAGTGCTGACATATATAGATTAAGTATAAAGATCAGGTTTTAATATGAGTGCAGAGAATCACCAAAAATATCTTATTAGTGGAAAAAGAAGAAAAACAGAGAGTATAGTTACAGACTCAGATATGTCAATAGTTTTTGTGGTAGAAAAGTGAAGAAGTTGTTTCTGATTACTGTTTTTCTTAATAAAATGTAATAGAAGGTTTTTATCTGAGAATAAAGAAGGAGGAAATGATGCATAAGTTTGAGGAGCAGGGAGGGAGTATGAAAAAATCTTTTGAAAAAGATGGAAAATATACATACTGGGGAAATGTTATTCCATGTACATCAATATTAAAGATCTTTCTGAGGTGCATGCCTATGAATTTCATGAATTAGAATTGAGAGATATCAACGAGATTGTTGGCTTTTCACTAAAATATTGAGTTACAGAGAACAAGCACAAGTTAAGCAGAAAGTTGAGGCTAACTAGGGTGGTGTCTTTCACTAGTCTATAAAATGGAGAAAGTGTGTATATAAATATAAACCAATGAATTCAAACTGGGTTAATAGAGTTGCAAGGGCATGGGTAAAGTGATAGATGGTGATAAAATGGTAGCGTTAATGAGTTGGGAGTGAATTGGTGGTTGTTTTGTTTACCAAGTGACTTTCTGACAGGAATATAACACAAATGTAGTGGCTTGAACAAACAGGAATTTATTCGATTTTAGAGGCTTTAAGGTGATATTCAAAGTGCCAGGCTCTAGGGGTTGGGGGAAAGCCCTTCAACCTTGGGCTTCAGTCTGCCTCCTGCTCCCAGCCCACTTAACCTGGAAGCTTTTCTTCACTCAACTGCTGGCTGCTGAGGCTGACAAGTCCTACTTTGACAAGTAAAAAAGACACAGTCCCAATGTTACCAAACAATATGTCAGGCCACTAATTCAAGTCCAGAAGAAGTCCTAAGATCAGCAGAGTGTGGCAGGCTGTTGACAGACTTGGCTACATGCAGGGTTCAAGTGTGCCAAAAGACTAGAGACCAATCTCAAAACTTTATATAGGAGAAGCAGACCACATCCCTAAAGCAGCTGCTTGTGGCCCATTCCACCCAGGAGTTGATTGTCAATCTCATCATGAGGAATAACTACCTCCAGCTGCCCAGACACTCAACCTGGCCCAGCCAAATTAACAACAACCTTAATCACCACAGTGGCTGAAGAATTATTTGAGTGGGTACATTCAAATAGGTGAACTGGAATGGGGGGAATACTAGAATAAATGTTAAGGTAATTTACAAAAGTTTCTCCAAAAGGAGATTATTGAGGAAACCTATTCTAAGATGTACCTTTCCTTTCAATCTGCTTTCTTAACCTAAGGAAATGTGTTCTGCATTGGCAAAAAACTTTCTCTTTTAAATTACAAAGCAAAATGAATAATTTTCTGGAAAGAACAGTTTTGGAAATATTGTAATTATTTGATTTCGTGTTCATTCTTTCATTTAATCCTCTTTTTCCTTTATGTTCATTTTCTAAATATTAAATAACATTTATAATTCACTGGATATTATAATACTGGTTGGTACTGAGATAATAAATGTACAAATCCAGTGGGAGAGCAAGGTAGGTAATGAAACATAGAAAGAAATATTAAGTATGATTAGTGCTATGATAGACAAAAAGTGGCACTGTGAAAGAGAGAAACATGAAGTGGTAGAAGGTATTTAATTAAAGCTAAAGGAGAAGCATTCTTCAAGGAGATGATGTTTTGAGCTAGAACCTGAGAAATAAAAAAGTGCTTACATACTGATATGTGCAAGGCTGAGAAGGAGACTGAGTTCAGTGGACTCCAGAGTGTGACTGAAGCATAAATGAGGCTGGAAAGGTAAGAGGAGGTCCAGATTATACAGGACTTCGTTTTGGGATTTTGGAAATTTTTTAATGGTATATTTAATTAAGATTCTCTTAATACAGTGTTGTGTAAAATTCATAGTCAAATCTTACATGAAGTCTTCCAGATCACAATAGAGGAAGCTAAGAATAGCTATTACCTGTAATATTTCTCAAATAACTTTAAAAAGTATATATCTATTTTTTTTAGTTTATCAAATACTTTTATAGTCTTTATTTATGACTATAATGCTTCGAAGAAAATATGTTTACCAATTTTAAGTTATCCCAGTAAATGTCAAAGTAAGGTCACAAACAGAGGTATTTTAGCTATTTTTTACAATATGTCTAACTGTCATTGCTTAGAAAATTCTGGAGTGTTCAGCTTTTTAAAGCCAAATCTAAAAAAAAAAAAAAAGGAAGTCCTTTTGACCTCTTGACACTATTATGTGACTGAACAATTTTCCTTTCTTTTAAAGAAATTGTAACAATAATTTATTTCTTTTTGTCATATGGAACAATGAGAACTTCTCATTTGGTATAATTGTCAATTATATTAAGCTCTTTTCTAAAAGATCATAATTGTAATCATTATCATCAAAAGGTTAAAAAAATAGTTTACAATAGCAGACTCTATTAAACTTAAAGAATTGAGGCTAAATGGAAACTTTATGTTAAAGAAATTTGTTTTTTTCCATTCTCTTAAAATTAGTGCCTCAGGTTTACATAAACACAGCTATTTAAATAAATTGCAGCTTCTAATATGAAATTGAATGGGTTAAGTGAAAAGAAGAAAAGTTCTAGAAGGGACTTCCAGAAGAGATTCCCACCATTTCATTTGTATAAACAAATTGCTTCTTTTTATGATAGAAATAATACTTTGAAACATTAACTGACACTTTAATTCCTGAATGAAAGTTTGCTGATTTCATTATGTATAGTAAGACTTTGAAATCAGTAGGCTGAAGAATTAAACAGAATGTTGTTTTAGAATTTGGTAATCTATTAAATACTCAGATGAACAGGACATTTGTTGTACCATTCCAATTGATCACACAATTATCCCTCCTCTGGTGGCACAACAATTAAGGACTCAGCTGATAAATGAAAGCTTAGTAGTTTGAACCAACCCAGAGGCTCCATGGAATAAAGACCTGGTTATAGACTCCCTTAAATATTGCAGCCCAGAAAACCCTATGGGGCAGGTCTACTCCATCACATGGCATTTCTTATAAGGTAAAATTAACTCAATGACACCTAACAACAACAATGGAGTTTAGTAAGAAAATTGAAATATAATATAGGTATAATGAATTCATTAAATAAATATGGAAGAGTGATAGACACTTAGAAATCGACTATTTTTTCATTTGGTGACCTATATTGACTTCTAAAACGAACATACTTCATGTTAATATATATTCAAACTAAGATCCTTATCAAAGTTCTATCATGTATTTTTCACAAATTTTAAAATCTGACATTTTAATTAAAACAAAACTGGAAAAAATACAATTTTTCTACTTACCAGTTGAAATAATTAAATGTCTATCTAGAAAGCTTAAAGTCTAATTGTTTCAGAAAATTGAAAGATGTTTCTGTTAAGTGTTGTTGAGTTGGATCCAACTCACAGTGACCCTGTATAAAATAGAACAAAACACTGCCTGTGTGGTAGTTAAGTTTGTGTGTCAACTTGGCTGGGCCTGGTTAGGTGTCTGGGCAGCTGGATGATAAGACTGGTGATCAGCTCCATGGTGGAATCTACTATGAGTAGCTTAGTAGCTGCATTAGAGCTGTGGTCTGCTGTCTGTATATAAGGAGAAGCCTTGGGGATAATCTGTAGCTTATGGCACACTTGAAACTTGCATGTAGCTGTGTTGTTGTTCAGAAGCCTGCCATGCTTTGCCGACCTTAGGACTTTCAATGGACTTCAATTTATGGCCTGTCGTGTGGTTTGGTAACATCAGGACTGTGCCTTTTTACTTGTCAACCTTGGTCCTGGCAGTCTCAGTAGTCAGCAGCTGTCTGAGTGAAGAAAAGCCACTAGCTTCAGTGGGCTGGGAGTAGGAGGCAGAGCTGAAACCCAAGGTTGAGGGGCTTTCACCCAGCCCCTAGAGCCTGGCACTTTGAACTCAGACTTAAAGACTCCAAACTGTAAGAGAATAAACTCCTGTTTGTTCAGCCATCCCATGTGTGGTATGTTCCTGTCAGAGGAGCACTAGGTAACCAAAACTGAATATGGTACTGAGAGAGTGGGGTGCTGCTCTGATAGATACCTAAAATATGGAAATAGGAGTGGAGTGAATCCTTGACCCAAGACCCAGCATACAGCATGAGAAATAGCAGGAGCAGAGCAGAGAGACCAACATGAAAGATGGCAGTAGCAGAGCCCGGAGACTGGCATGAGACAATGACAGCCTTACCAGCCCAAGGAGGAGAAAGCTGGATGAAATTGGGTAGGTCCTTCCTGGTGTAGTGGGTTGTCTTTGGGCATTAATTGGTAGAAGAGATCAGCATTTGATGAAGGACCAGTTTGGTTAGACTTTGGAGAAAGAAAGCTAAGTGTCCTTTGGACAGGAAGATTCCTGGCAGAGTTGGTTGCTCTTGAGCATTAATTGTCAGAAGCGAGGATACCAAGGAAATGGGAAGCAGAGCTGCCTCAACCTCAAGGGCAGGACCATGGCCTCTGGGGGTGAAACTGCCACAACCCCCTAGGTTTCAAAGAACCAGACTTTTACCAACTTTGTTCTGGAGTGTGGGACTCTCCTTCACGTGAGACAGTGGGATGGAATTACAGCCACTTCCCAAGAGTGAAAGGGCAGGGCTGTGATGCCCAAGAGGGAGAGGAATGGGGCCCGCCAGGGCAAGGGGATGAGGTTGCCACTCAGGATCTAGCAAACAGGAGCCACCCAGTGAAGGAGATCTGTACAGATGCCATTCATTGAAGATCTGCACAGGTGTCAAGTTGACAGGTGGTGGAATTGTGAGTTAACTTTGTGTGTCAACTTGGCTGGGCCTGGTTGAGTGGGTGGGCATCTCGATATAGTATTCCCCGTGATGAGATTGGTAATCAAATCCATGGTGAAATCTACTGTGAGCAGCTGAGTAGTTGTGTTAGGGCTGTGGTCCGCTGCCTGTGTATAAGGAGAAGACTTGGGGAAAGTCTCTAGCTTAGGGCACGCTTGTACCTTGCATGTAGCTATGTCGTTCAGCAGCCTGCCATGCTTTGCCGACCTTCGGACTTTCAGTGGACTTGAATTAACGGCCTGCCATGTGGTTTGGTAACATCAGCCTTTTTACTTGCCAACCTTGGGCTTGTTATTCTCAGCAACTAGCAGTTGTCTGAGTGAAGAAAAGCTACTAGCTTCAGTGGGCTGGGAGCAGGAGGCAGAGCTGAAGTCCAACGTTGAGGGGCTTTCACCCAGCCCCTAGATTCTGGCAATTTGAACTTGGACTTAAAGCCTCCAAACTGTAAGAGAATAAACTCCTGTTTGTTCCATCCCATTTGTGGTATATTTCTGTTAGAGTGGCACTAGGTAACCAGAAGAGCCTCATTCTGTGCCATCCTCACAATAGTTTCCATGCTGGAACTCGTTGTGGTCACTGTGTCAATCCACGTCATTGGGGGATGTTTCTCTTTTTAGTTGACTTGTTACTTTACCAAGCATATCTTTCTCCAGGGTATTGTTGTTGTTGTTGTTATTTGCCGTCGAGTCGGCCCCGACTCATAGTGACCCCTCCTTGAAAGGTTTCCAAGGCAGTATTACTACAGAAGTAGGATTGCCCAACCTTCCTTCCGAGGAGTGGCTGGTGGGTGTGAACCGCCAGCTTTCTGGTTAGCAGTCAAGTGCCTTAGGCACTATGCTACCAGAGTATAGTCCCTCCTGATTACATGACCAAAGTACAAGAGATAAAATTTTGACATTCCTGCTTCTAAAGAGCATTCCAGCTGTACTTCTTTCAAGACAGATTTGTTTGTTTTTCCTACAGTCCATGGTGTATTCAATGCTCTTCACTAACACTATAATTCAAATGCATCTGCTTTTCTGTGCTCTTCCTTTTCATTGTCCAGTTTTCACATGCATATGAAGGAGGCTATTGAAAATACCATGGCTTAGGCCAGATGAACATTAATCGTCAAAGTGACATCTTCGCTCTTTTACACTTTAAACTGGCCCTTTGCAGACTTGCCTAATGCCAATATGTTGTTTAATTTATTGACTGCTGCTTTCATGGACATTGCTTGTAGATTCCAGTAAAATAAAATCCTTGACAATGTCAATCTTCTCCATTTACTGCGATGCTGTTCATTGTTCCAGCTGTGAGGATTTTTGTTTTCCTCACATTATGGTGTAACTCATACTGAAGACTGCAGTGTTTGATTTTCATCAGTAAGTGCTTCAAGTCATCTTAACTTTCAGCAAATAAGTTATGTAACCTGGATATTTCAGGTTGTTAAAGGTCTTCCTCCAATCCTGATGCTCTGTCCTTCTTCATATAGTCTAGCCTCTTGGATTATTTCCTCAGTATGCAGGTTTAATAAGTTTCATGAAAGGATACAACCTTACACATACCTTTCCTGATTTAAAACATGCAGTGTGCCCTTGTTCTTCTGGAGTGACTGCTTTTTAGTCTATGTACATGTTTCTCATGATCACAATTAAGTCTTCTTGAATTTCCATTCTTTGCAACGTTATTCATAATTTGTCATGACCCACACGGTCAAATGTCTTTGCATAGGAAATTCTGGCATATTCCCAGATTAATTGCAGAGTAGGAGGTATAGGAGGACAAGCTCAATTACTCAAGTGCTTTACAAACCTCTGTTTTGTTGCATGTATTCACATATTATTGACCAAATCATATTGTATAGTAGTGCCAAGAATCCAAGTGGGAGGACACTGCACAGTGGGTCCTGTTAATTATTTCTCATATCCCACTTCAGGAATGAATGTTACAGCTACTGTAGTACTGCTGGCAGGCAATGCTCATGTGTTAGTCCAGTTACTGAAGTGTCTCACAAAAGATCAATCTTAGCTCCATTCCAGGGCAGCATGTATTCAGTGACTGGTTGACACAGTAGTATTAAAGCCTTCTCCTTTTACCATGATGGGTAACAAAACTGAATAGTATTCAGTTTTCAGATTTCTTTCTAAAGACAGCTGAGGCTTCCAGAGATACTGCATTGCAACCCAACTTTTCCTCTGCCAACTCCTGCTCCATTCTCTTCCTTTCCACCGGTTTTGAGATCAAGAACATTAGCTAATTCACTTCCTGTCTCTAATCAACACCTCATCTTCTAGTTCCCAGAGAATTCAAACTGCAACATACTGACAAATTATATGCCAAAGGAAGTGGCTCCAGGGAGAAGTAAAGAATTCAAGTCATAAATGCCATCAATGTACCACAATTTTTCCAACAGTGCAGGATAAAAATTAGTCATTATTAAAGCAGTAATCACATAAAGGTATTATTATTAACTTTAAATCATTTTTACTGCTGTCAGGGTGCTCTTCAGTTTAGCCATCACAGTCATTTCAACAATTACCTTCATTCTCTTTATGTAAACAAAAATTCTAGTCAGTCTATTTTATAACTAACCTCTGTCCCATTTTCTCCCATGATTTTCTGTTATTCCTTCTTTTGGAATGTATTTCTGTTACTCTGCCTATCAAAATTTGACTACTCAAATTTGTGTTCAAATCTTATTTTTAACTTGATGTATCTCCTGATTTTTCAGTTGAACCTGATCTGATTCTTCATAGCACTTTATACATCACTTTTTGCACTTACCATCACATATACTATTCATATTCATGCCTTATCTCTTGATGAGATACCAAATGGAAGAATTTTGTTCATAGTCATCTTTTGCATTACTGAGATCATCTAACAAGGTGATATAACATATCTTTGTTTGCTTTTCTTTTTCTTACAACTGAATGATTCAAGAAAAGCCTGTGTTTATAATCTTCCACTAAAATTCATTATCTTCCATTAATATTTCTCATATGGAACTATGTATCAGAAGCTATGAAATTTGAAAGTTATTTTCCATAAAGAATATGCATGGATTTTCATAAGACAAAAATATATCAAATGCAAACAATAAGAAAAGCTTTGGCATTCAAAGTGAAAAACTGAAACAAACCAAAATCTCAATTTTGACCTCTCATTTGTTGACCTGTTATATAACAAAACTAGCCACTATATAAAAACTCACAGCAACACCTTGCATTTCCAAGGCAGTATCACTACAGAAGTAGGTCACCCAATCTTCCTTCTGAGGAGTGGCTGGTGGGTTTGAACTGTCAGCCTTCTGGTTAGTAGTCAAATGTCTTAGGCACTACACTACCAGATCTCCTCAATGCATATGAGGTGACTGAAAAAACATTAGCTTGGGTCAGGCACACCTTAGTCTTCAAAGTGATTTCTTTGCTCTTCAACACTTTACAGAGGTCTTTTGCAACAAATTTGCCCAGGGCAGTATGATGTCTGATTTCTTGACCACTGTTTCAATGGATGTTGATTGTGGAACCAAGTAATATGAAATCTTCGACAATTTCAATCTTTTCTCCATTTATTGTGATGCTATGATGCTACTTATTTGTCCTGTTGTGAGGATTTTTGTTTTCTTTATGTTGAAATGCAATCCCTACTGCAGACTGTAATCTTTAATCTTCATCAGTAAGTGCTTCAAGTCATCTTCTCTTTCAGCAAGCAAGATTGTGTCATCTGCATATTTCAGATTATTAATGAGTCTTCCTCCAATTCTAATATGACATTCTTCTTCATACTGCCCAGCTTCTCAGATTATTTGCTTAGCATACAGATTGAGTAAGTATGGTGAAGTGTTACAGCCCTGTCACACTACACTCTCTTCCTGATTTTAAACCATGCAGTATCCCCTTGTTCTGTTTGAATTAAAGCCTCCTGATCTATGTTCAGGTTCCTCATGAGCACAATTAAGTGTTCTGGACTTCTCATTCTTCTCAATTTTATCCATAATTTGTCATGATCCACACAACTGAATGTTTTTGTACAGTCAAGAAAACGTCTTTCTGGTATTCTTTGCTTTCAGCCAAGCTCCAACTGACATCAACAATATCCCTCATTCCACATCCTCTTCTGAATCCAGCTTGCATTTCTGCAATTTTCCTGCCAATATACTGCTGCAACTAGTTTTTAATTATCTTCAGCAAAATTTTACTTGAGTGTGTTATTAATGGTATTGTTAGATAATTTCCACATACTGTTGGATCACCTTTCTTTGGAATGGTCACAAACATGGATCACTTCCAGGAAGTTGGCCAAGAAGCTGTCTTCTAAATTACTTGGAATAGATGTGTAAGTGCCTCTAGCATGGCACCTGTAGTTGAAACATCTTAATTAGTATTCCATTAATTTCTGGAGCCTTGTTTTTCACCAATTCCTTCATTGTATCTTTTATTTTTTCCCTTCAGTACCATTGGTTCTTGATCCTATACCATCTCCTGAAATAGTTAAACATTGACCAATACTTTTTTGTGGAGTGATTTTGTGTATTTTTTCTATCTTTTATTTATTTATTTATTTAGTTACGATGACTTTGTATATTCCTTCTATTTTCTTCTTATTAGTTTTTTTTAATTGTTCTTTGGGTGCAAATTTAAAGAACAGAATTTGTTTTACATTCACAAGTTTGGGTACACTTGGTTTCATGTCCTGATTACCACCACAACCCCAACCCACTCTCCTCCTGTCACTTCCCTATAACTGTCCCCCTCCCTGTGCCCTTCTTATCTATCTATTCCGGTCTGTCCAACTTTCCCTCCATGTGAATGCCACCCCTCTGGTGCCCCATGGCCAATTGCTCCAAGGGGTGTATTTCAATAGAGTAGGTGCGTGCATGTTTCCTGCATCATTCAATATTTTGCCCATGTTGTTGTTGTTGTTATGTGCCGTCAAGTCAGCCCTGACTCATAGCAACTTCGCCTTGGGTTTCTGAGGTGATATCACTACGGAAGTAGATTGCCCAACCTTCCTTCAATATTGCAACTCGAGGCTTGAATTTTTTCTTCAGTTCTTTAAAATTGAGGGATGCTGATTATCAATGGATGTTTGCAGCTATTTCTTCCCATTTTGAGTCATGCTCCATCAGGAAAGTCCCAAAAGCTTTACTCCATCCATGTCATTAATGTTGACTCTACTTTGAAGAGGTAGCCCTTCCCCAGTCATATTTTGAGTGATACCAACCTGAGGGGCTCATCTTCTAGCACTATATCAGAAAATGCTTCAGGAATATTCATAAAGCTCTTGTTGTTGTTGTTGTTATGTGCTGTGGAGTCTGCCCTGACTCATAGCGACCCCTCCTTGAGTTTCTGAGGCAGTATCAGTATGGAAGTAGATTGCCCAACTTTCCTTCTGAGGAGTGGCTGGTGGGTTTGAACCGCCAGTCTTCTGGTTAGCGTCAAGTGTCTTAGGCACTATGCTACCAGAGCTTTTAGTAATATATCATACAGGGTTACACTGCTATTCATAAGGTTTTCACTGGTCAATTCCTTGAGAAGTGGACAGGCTCTTCCTTCTTCCAAGTCTATCTTCCTTCTTCCAAGTCTATTTTAGGCTGGAATTTCTGCTGAAACTTTTCCACCATGGATGATCTTGTTGACATTTAAAATATTGGTGGCATATCCTCCAGCCTCCTCACAACAACACATAAGACAATACAGTGTGACAAACTGACGAGTGGTGGATATATGAATATATATATTGACATATACTTTTAATTTGTATATATTTACTTAAAAATTAATATTTTCATTT
>NW_006922001.1:1148245-1151842 GCF_000298275.1 Orycteropus afer afer | reverse complement strand
TTTTATATAATTATATATATATATATATATATATATAATTTAATTATTTACTCTTTCCTGGACCACATGAGCCATACTTTTTACAGGCACACCACAATGTTAACATATAGTCAGTTCCAAAGAAATTCTTCTATTATGTACTTAATGCACAGCTTTACAATATGTCCATTTTTGCAAAGTCCATTTGTGCAATGTCCAACCACATGTACATCCAAGGTCCAATAAATTTATAATAGAATTCACATGTCCTGATAGGATAATGGGATGTTGTAGATGTAATCAAATGTAGGAAATGCAACATATTCCAACAGGCAACACACATCTCATGTCTCTCATATGCAAAGTGATTGCACTTCTAGGTGTATAGTATATATGTATAGTATAGTATAATATAGTACATATAATCCTACAACATATATGTCATAATAAACACCTATATTATTGACTTACATATGTACTCTACTGTACTATCATTCTATCATTATTTTAATGTAAACCCCCCCTACTAACAAATAAAAAGATGACTATAAAACATCACATACTTCAATTAGTAGACAGTAGCATACAATTTCATACCTTACACATCTCTTGAGTATTATAGCATTATTTCTCTGTTTAATTTTCTTTTGAAAATAATACTATGAAAAGCATTGAGGCTCTCAAACACAGCCAAACCCGTGGCATGATAACAGCAGCAAAATGCAAATGAGAAGTAAACATCTGGAAGTAAAACAAAAGGTTATTAAACAATACAAAGGTGCTATTGCTCACTATTTAGACATATTGGAACAAAGTCAAAATCACATAATGTCTTATTTCACATATCATATTGAGGATGTTAAGTGATACAAACATGAATTTAAACTATTGAAAATGACTAAAAAAAAAATTTGCTAGCTGTTTGTGAAGACTATCCCTCCCACTAAAGTCCTGAGGGGGTGTAAATGGTTTTCACTTAAATACTAACTTAAAAGTTTAAGTGATATTGCAGATAAAAGACATTCCAATTTGCCTCCACAAAAATTACAGTCAAGGAAACATGTGGAGCCATTGTACTCTATAATGCATAATGTGTTTTTATGAGTCAGAATTGATTCAATTATAGCAGGCTAGTTTTTGGTATTTTCCTCTAGAAAATAACCCATTCTAATATTAAAAAAAGTTCACATCATTAATAGTTGCTATGCGTACACTTATGGTCCTTTGATCTATCCTATAATACAATATATCGACTTTGTAATACATTGCAACACACCTCCCCTCCAGAAAAAGAAAAAAAAAAAAACCCTTATTTTCCAAAGTAATTGTTAGTTAGCTATTTTTTTTTTTCCTTTTAATTCCTTTTCTAAAAAGGAGGTATTATATGGCTTAAAATAAGAAAAAAGAAAAAAAAAATAGGTTGACAAAGTTGTATCATTTCATCTTACTTACTTCATCTTACTTATTTAATCTGTATGCTAAACAAATCTGAGAAATTAGACTATATAAAGAAAAGTGCAACACCAAATTAGAGGAAAACCAATCTACAATATGCAGACAACACACCCTGCTTGCCAACAATAAAGACAATTTAAAGCACTTATGGATAAAGTCAAATACTACTGCCTTCAATATAGATTATCCTGAACATAAAGAAAATGAGAATTTTCACAACTGGTCTAATGAATAAAATTATGATAAATAGTAATGAAATTGACTTTGCCAATTATTCCATTCTGCTTGAATCAACAATCAATGCCAATAGAAGCAGTAGTCAAGAAATCAAAAGGGCATATTGTGTAGGGAAATTGTGCAGCAAAAGACCTCTCAAAAATGTTAAAAAAAAAAAAAAAAGACAATTAACATGTGCCTTACCAAAACCACAATACAGGCATCTACCACTTTTCAAAATTTGCTTAACATCATTTTGACTTCATGAAAGACTTACATTAAATACCTATTTCACTAAGCAAAAGAAACTTGAAAAGAATTTTAATTTTTATATAAAACAGGCAAAAAACTAAGCTAGCATTAGCATTGCTTTACAGTGAATTGTTAAAGAGGCAACAAGAAACCTGAGCAGTGCAACAGTGGCACCCTTAAATCCCACACCTGGGAACTGCACTCAGCATCTCAGCATCAAGCTGTCGTAACTTTGAACTGTGTCTATGAGCCTTATATGTTAGTGTTATTTTAGGTTTTATGTGTCATTGATAAGATTTAAAATTTGGTAGATTATTTATGGGTCAAAGAATGCTCAAAATGTTTTTCCATATAAATTAATGTAATTGCTTCTTTGCTTCATGCCATTTTGGTTTATGTAAGTATCCATTGCTAAAGCAAATGGAAGAAATGACAAGATTAAAAAAAAAAAACTGAACAGAGATTTCAAAGAGCAGCTTGAGAAGACAAAGTCAATTATTATAATGAAATGTACAATT
Source organism: Orycteropus afer afer (assembly GCF_000298275.1). Lineage (NCBI taxonomy): Eukaryota > Metazoa > Chordata > Mammalia > Tubulidentata > Orycteropodidae > Orycteropus > Orycteropus afer. The sequence continues at coordinate 1,149,422 of NW_006922001.1, read as the reverse complement.
ACTATAATGAAATGTGCAATATTTTCTATGGGAAAATATTGAATAATGCAGGAAACACCAAAAGAAGATGGAAGGAATATACAGAGTCACTGTACCAAAAAGAATTGGTAGATGTTCATCCATTTCAGGAGGTGGCATATGATCAAAAACTAATGGTACTGAAGGAAGAAGTCAAAGTTGCACTGAAGGAACTGAAAAAGAACAAGACTCCAGGAATTGACGGAATGCTCCTTGAGATGTTTCAACAAAAGGATGCCGCACTCACCTGTCTGTGCCAAGAAATTTGGAAGACAGCCACCTGGCCAACTGACCAGAAGAGATCTATATTTATACCCATTCCAAAGAAAGGTGATCCCACAGAATAAGGAAATCATCAAACAATATCATTAACATCACATGCAAATAACATCTTACTGAAGATAATTAAAAAATAGTTGCAACAGTATATTGACAGAGAATTTCCAGAAATGTATGCTTGATTCAGATGACTATGTAGAATGAGGGATATCACTGCTGATGTCATATGGATATTGGCTATAAGTAAAGAATACCAAAGAGATATTTACTTGTGTTTTATTGAATATGCAAAAGCATTTGATTGTGTGGATCATAACAAATTATGGATAACATTGAGAAGAATGGGAATTCCAGAACACTTGATTGTGCTCATGAGAACCTGCATGTAGACCAGGAGACTGCATGGTTTAAAATCAGGAATGAAGTTGTATGCTTTCACCATACTTATTCAATCTACATGCCTCACAAATAATCTGAGACGCTAGACTATATGAAGTACATGGCAAAAGGATTGGAGGAAGACTCATTAACAACCTGTGATATGCAGATGACATAACTTTGCTTGCTGAAAGTGAGGATGACTTAAAGCACTTACTGATGAAGATTAAAGACTTCAGTCTGCCGTATGGATTATATCTCAACATAAAGAAAATGAAAATCTTCATACCTGGACCAATAAGCAGCATCACAATAAATGGAGAAAAGATTGAAGTCGCTAAAGTTTTCCTATTATTTGGTTCCATAATCAACACCAATGGAAGCAGCAGTCAAAACATCAGACAGTGTATTGCACTGGGCATATATGCTGCAAAATACCTCTTTAAAGTGCTGAAGAGCAAAGATGTCTCCTTGAAGACTAAGGTGCGGGTAACTCACGCTG
>NW_006922001.1:1145232-1147965 GCF_000298275.1 Orycteropus afer afer | reverse complement strand
GGGTTCAGCTATAGCTATAATTGTGATGAGACAATGTTTCATTGTGTTGTGCATAGGGTAGCTGTCAGTAGGTGCTGACTTCATGGCTTCTACTTAGGAACACTCTACTTTCAGATAGCAAGAAAAACCTTATTTTCAATTGCCATATATGTGTAGGAAAGTTGAACAATGAAAAAGAAAGATTGAAGAAGAATCAGTGCATCTGGCTTGTGGTTTTGGCAATTTTTTTTTTTTTTTTTTTTAATATATCTTGGGCTACCATAAGAATAAATAAATGCATCTTGGAAGGAGCAAGAATGTTCTCTATAAGAGATAATGCAAGATTATTTTGTTTACTTTGGGCATATCATCAGGAAAGCCCAAACTCTGGAAAAGAACACTAGAATAGCATGTTTGATAACAAAAAAGGTTATTGTCTTAATTGTCTAGTGCTGTCATAACAGGAATAAATAAATAAATAAACAGCTATAATAAACAAATTTATTCTCTCAAAGATTTGGAAATTTCAATTCAGAGTGCCAGCTCTAGGAGAAAGCTTTGTCTCTGTGTGTGCCTTAGTTCTAGGAGAAACCCAGCTCAAGGGTCCTGGGTATAAAGGAAATGCTCTGCTCCTGGCTCTTCTTTTTAGTGTGCTATGTCTTCTCTTTCTGCTGGCTTCTCTCTCCTTTTATCTCTTATAAGATAAAAGGTGTTGTAGGCCAAACCCCAGAGCATCTCCCTTTACACCAAATCATGGCTGTGATAAGATTACATGTGTCATAGCCTACCTGAATCCTCTTACAACTGATCACCTTATCACATCATGGGTGATCTTACATAACTGCCACATTACATCATTACTTAGCTGCCAAAGCACTGAGAATCACAGTCCAGCCAAACTCACACATATTTTTGTGAGATAAAATTCAATCCATGGAAATCTCCCCAAATGAAGAAAAGACTTCATGAAGTAGATTGACACAAAAGTTGCAACAAAGGGCTCAAATATACCAACAATTGTAAGGATGGTGCAGAACCAGGCAATGTTTTGTCCTGTTGCAGTGCAGTGAATTGCTTAATATGGCTTTTCTAGCCATTATCCTCCATTTTTTGATGTATTGTAAATCATAGTTTCTATGCCTGTTTATGGTGGGATGTACCTAGAATCCTGCCTTGCTGGAGGGTGTGACTAAAGTCACCACTTTTAGCTTCCTTGAGGATATATATAGGAATGCTCTGGGGCCGTTTGCTCTCTCTTGCTCTGTTTCTGCATTTGGTTCATCATCATCTTACCCCTGGACTTGTGACAGCAGCCATTATCTTACCTGCCAGTTTAGGTTTGACAACCCTTGCAACCAAGTGAGTTAGGAGAATCCTCCAGATCTACCTACCCACAGACCTGGGACTTGCCAGCCTGCCAGCCTCCCAACCTGCACAACTACCATCTGAGCCATTTCCTTGGGTGTTTGTGAGTTCTGTAAGATTTTACAGCAAAATATGGAAAGAAGATTGGGCAATCTACTTCCATAGAGATACTGCATTGGAAACCCAATGAGGGGTTGCTATGAGTCAGACTCGACTCCACAGCAGTGTTATTTTATTTTTTTTCTTTTTTTTTTGTAATGGGAAAAGGATTATTGAGGAGAGGAGGAGGAGTTGATGTCAGAGATGATGGAGTTGCACAGCAGTTTGGGAAAATGGGACATTTGGGACATCTTTAACCTTAGCCTCACAGGGATTGGCCTTGTGCTGATCCTTCTAAAATAATTTATTCAAGCACCTGTTATAACTAAAGGTGTCATGAGTCAGACACAACTCCACAGTGACCAATAATAAGAATAATTCCATCCCTTTCCCTCAACTCTGCAATAGCCTTGAAAACAAACATCTCACACCAAGGTAAAAATAAATTGACTGACAGTTACCAGAGGGAGTGGAATAGACATAGAGTTTATTTAAAGCCTCATTACCATAGAATTGCCACTATATGAACTGCCTGGTGTTTCCTTCAAGACATCAATACTATCAGTGTCTTATTTGACCCTACAGAATCTCATTCATTATGAAAAACCTTTTCTCCAGAATATTTTTTTTCAAAAACAATTAAGATATGTATATATTTTTGTAGTAGCCACATATGACAAATAACTATTTAACTGTGTTCTAGAAGATAGTGGTTGAGGGAAATAATTGTAAAACCAATATCAAACTTAAAAAGAAAAATTGGAGAATGAGATATCCACAAGGACTTTGAAGAAATCTATGTATTCTTAGGAATCTAGAGTCCACACACAAATGTAGAAATGTGTGTGTGTCCTGAGTTTTACACATCAAGAAAAATGGGAGAAGGTACTAAGCTCCCACTTCTGGATGACCTTATGCTCTGCTCAAGTAGGAAGTGAATAGTAAAGCATAACTGTCAAATGCTTGGTAGAATGTGGAAGATGGAACTCAATATCCACACAGAGTCATTCAGTAAAGATTGTGAAACACATTGGTTCCAGGGCTTCATGAAAATCTTTATTCAATTATTAGCAAAACACTTAGCTAATTTAGTAGAAATGTAGAGGACACACATAACACAGAACACAACATTTATAGTATTAGTTAAGAAAAGTCACTAAATAAAATAAATAGCATCAAGTAATAGGAACAACAAACAGTGAGGAGGGGAAAAATATCTTTTCTAAAATTTAAATATTATATTTAATCTGTCAAGTTTTCAACCAAAAGAAAATATAGAATTTTAAAAGA
>NW_006922001.1:1135323-1139122 GCF_000298275.1 Orycteropus afer afer | reverse complement strand
AGAGAGGTACTTGGGAGGTACAGACAACAAAGATGAACCCTTTTGCACACATAGTACTGCATTGTCAGTGAAGGCAAACATGGGTATATGGGTGGATAGCTGGGTGGACAGGCTGAACTATTAGGTATGTCTGTGAAGTGGGGATTGTACCCAAGACCATGCATAAGGTTGGCAGACAATGGACCTATAAGTGTATTTGTATGATCTATTAGAATTCCCAGGTGTATAATAGAGCTGACAAGGGAAGAGGTTGTAGTCACTTTTTGGTCATAATAATGGAATTGCTGGGTCCAATGGTATTTCTAATTCCAGCTTTTCAAAGAATTGACATACTGTTTTCCACAGTGGTTGTATCATTTGACAGTCCCACCAGCAGTGTATGAGAGTCTCAATCTCTCTACATCTTTACCAGCATTTGTTATTTTCTGTCTTGTTGGACTTTGCCATTAATACTGGGGCCAGATGGTATCTCATTGTTGTTTTGATATGCATCTCTCTAATGGTTGATGATTGTGAGCCTTTCTTCATGTTTTTGCTGGCCGACTGACTATCCTCCTTGGTGAAATGCCAGTTCATGTCTTCTACCCATTTTTTAATTGGACTGTTAATCTTTTTTGTTGTTGAGGTGTTGAAGCTTCATACAAATTTTAGAGATAAGTCCCTTGTCAGATACATAATATTGACAAGTATGAATTTGTTGCTGTCATTTGTTATGTACTTTTTCATGGTACTGGTTTCTTTGTCCCATATAATTTTCTGTGCTGAGCTCATTTTGTTTATGAATCATGTTATTACTTCCTTGTTGCTATTGCTTTAGTAATTTGCTAAATGTTTTTGCTGATTCTGTTTTTATTTTTTGATGTGAAGGTTTATCATTTTTCCTTGAGTTTACCTTGTGATTTATAATTTTCTTCCCAAGTTTAGAAAAGTCCATTCTATCTTGTTGTTGTCTTGACTTCCCTACCATTTAGAAGTTCTGTAACTACACAATTTTTTCCTCTCTTTGGTTTGTAGTTGTCCTCATTTGTCATTTGATGTCTCTGGTTCCTTGTTTACAATCTTCTAGTTTTATTTACTTTGGATATTTCTATGAGTAGGTTGGTTTCTGGGTTATGCCATCATGTGTTTTAATGGTCAATTGCTCTTTGCTGTTGTTGGTTCTCTGTCCAAAGGACTCCCCTTAGCATCTCTTGTAATGTTGGTCTGGTTTTAACAAATTCCCTTAATTTCTGCTTATCTGGAAATGTCCTAATTTCACCATCACATTTGCAGGACAGTTTTCCTGGGTATATAATTCTTGGTTGGAATTTTTTTCTCTTTATATAAACCATCCCATTGTCTTTTTGCCTGCATGGTTTCTGCTGAGAAATTTGAGCTTAATTTCATTGGTTGCCCCTTGTGGGAACTTTTCATTTTTCCCATGCTCCTTTCAGGATTCTTTCTTTGTCTTTGGTTTTGATGATTGTGATGATGATATGTCTTGGTGATTTTCTTTTGGGGTCTATCCTGTTTGGGGTTTGTTGCACTTCTTGAATGAGTGCATTCTCATCTTTCATCATGCCAGGAAAATTCTCTTCAAACAAATATTATTTGCCAATTTTTTCTGTGTTTTTATTTGTCTCTTCCTGTTCTAGAATTCTGATTACACATAGGTTGTCCTTTTGATATTATCCCACATGAAACTTAGACTTTCTTCATTTTGGTTTGACCTTTTTTCTGATTAATCCCTTTACAAAGAAGTATTGAGGTATTTGCCTTCCACTCACTAACTCTGTCTTCCATTGATTCAATTCCATTCCTTTGCCCATTCAATGTGTTATCTACTTCTGAAAATTTAGTATTAATCTTCTGGATTTCTGTCTGTAGATTTTGTATCATTTCTAATTTTTTATCTATTTTCTCATTTTGTTCTTGTATTATCTTTTGAAATTGTTCTAGGGTTTTCTTGGTTTTTTCATCAATTTTATCAGTGTTTTTCTTATCTCTCTCTCAATTCATTGAAGGTACCTAAATATAATTCTTTTGAATTATTTATCAGGGAGTTCTAATGCTGCATCTTCCTCAGGGAAGTTTTTTGGTTCTGTATCCTGGTCACTTGTTTCTCCTGCTTTATCTCACTTCTTTGTGTGGACTGTGATGCTGCGTTGTCTCTGAGGCATTGTGGCATTTTTGTGTTTGTATTTAATTGGTGATTGTATGTGGGAGTGACTTGTACATGATTTTCATTTTCTTTATTTGTTTCTTTGTTATCTGTGTAAGGAGGGTACTGTACTATGCTCCTCTATTCACTAGTTGGCAGCATGTGTACACTCACCACCTGTCTCCTTTCCTATTGTCAGCCTCCCATATGTCCCTGCTGTCCTTGGCAAACAGAGCCTATTCTTAGGTCCTGGAATCTGAATGATAATGCTCTCATTTTAAAATCCAAAATGGCCACCACTTGTAAACATTTAAAATGCCTGCACCCTTGGTCACTTTAATATCCAAAATGGCCACTGCTTGAAAACAATCAAAATAGCTGAAAGTCCACAGTTCAGGTTATCTCTCTCCTTGCTGTTTCCCTTCTTAGTCATAGGCCACCAGTGCCATCGTCCCTGCAGCCCTTGGTGACCAGGGCTGATCCTTTGGTCAATTCTCAGGTCCCAACAGTACTTGGAAATATTGTAGCTGTTGGCCCCATCAGAGTAGCTGACAGTCCATTGTTAAGACCATCTCTGTGCTCACTGTTTTCATTCAGTTTTTTCCACTGGTTGGTGCCTAATCCCCTTCTGTATACTTCTTTTAAAAGGGCAGGGTTCTAGGATTATCTTCTGTATACCTGTCAATTGGTTTCTCTTTTCTTCATTGAAGAGGGTCTGTGTAGTTTGTCTGCCTATTCTACCATCTTACCAAAAGTCTAAATATTTGCTCTTTAACACTTTAAAGAGGTATTTTGCCAAATATTTCCCAGTACAATATGCATTTGATTTATTGAGTGCTGCTTCCATGTATATTGATTGGAAGTCCAAGTGAAATGAAATCCTGATAGCTTCAATGTTTTCTCTATTTATCATGATGTTGCTTATTGGTCCAGCAGTGAGGAATTTTTCTTTCTTTCTTTTTTTTTTTTTAATGTTGAGGTGTAATCCTTACTAAAGGTTATAGTCATTGATATTCAGTGGATGTTTGAAGCTATTTATTCTTATTTCTATTCATGGCACATTAGCAAATTAAGGTCCAGAAAAATTTACTCCATCCATGTTATTAAAGTGTACTCTACATTGAGGAGTCATATTTTGAGAGCTTTCCAACCTGATAAGTTCATTTTCTGGCACTATAGCACACAATATTCTGCTGATATTCATAAGGCTTTCACTGGTCATTCCTCTCAAAAGTAAATTGTCAGGTATTTCTCCCTAGCTTTTCTTCATCTGAAAGCTCTACTGAAACCTGTCCACCATGAGTGACCCTGCTAGTATTAGAAATACTATTAGCATAGCTTACAGAATCACAGCAATATGGAAACCACCACAATATGGCAAATTGACAGACAAATGGTTACTTAAAATAATTTTGGAAAATCCTTTAACCTTTCCCTTGTATTTGAGTCATGTTTCTGCTTTATTATTTCATTTCCTTATTTGTGTAGAAAATATTCTCCAACGTCTTTCTAAAATGGGTGTCTTAGAAAGAAATATTGTTAGATCTTGCACCTATCAAAATGTTTATATTCTATTGTCACTCTTGTTTACTAATTTGTTAGAAAAAAACAATACTTGGTTGTAATTTTTTTTTTCTCAAATGAAATTTTTGTGTCACA
>NW_006922001.1:1131713-1134742 GCF_000298275.1 Orycteropus afer afer | reverse complement strand
CAGTTTTCCCTGCTTACTATGCAGACATTCATTTTATGTGTTTTCAATATAGTGCTTTATTACCACCCTCTAATATGTCTGACTGAGTTTATAATCTCTTTATTTAAAGCTTTCTTGAAAAAAAACCTCCCACATTATACTGCAGTGTAGATGAAGCAATCATTTTTCTATGTAGGGAAGAAGAGAGCACTTTAGTTTATAAGTTCTTATTGTGAACATATTTAACTGACTCACCTGTTCAGATACACTCCCTCAGTCTCACTTTAAGAAGCGGTCTGTGACTATATATATATTTTTAATTTTTTTGAGACATTGTAACTTAAATTCTTCTAAGATTTGAACTACTTTGAACACTATACACTTAATTTTGCCTTCTCTGCTTTGCTTAGTCAGATATTGAAGGCGTGTTCCTAATTTATTGACATTTCTCATCTACTGTCATCCTATCATACAATTTCCTTAACTCTGTATGTTTGGATTTTTTTTTTTTTATTAATTTTCATTTTTTAGGTCTTTAAGAGCTGTTAAAAATAAGGATCCATGTTCAACTTTCTTAAGTTTATCCAAGCAAAGCATTTATTTGGGTTTTATTTTTTAATCTAATTTCATGAAATTTATATTTCAGCATAGGATTTATTTTCCTAAGTGTCCTGTGTCATTAGCACATGACACGAAGTCATATGCAGATAGAGAACTGTGTTAGCTATTTACTAATTCTGCTCACTACTTATGTTCCCAGATGATTTGGTTAAAGAGGAGTTCTAGGACTGTGGTGGAACAATTTTGAGTTAGAGTACAGCACTGTCAAACTCTTTTGACAATGTTAATGTGACATGGCTTGTGGAATGATGTATTCTCCACTGTATCATTGCTATTGATCTCTTCCTGTTAATCAATATGTCTTTGGTTTATTCTGATGTCTTTTAGAAAATTGAGGATGGCTAGATACTTCAGTCTCATTCTATCCTTTGGATTACTAATCATGTTCAAAAGAGTAATGTTTAATATTCTCTATCTTCTTCATTAGGAGCTCTGGTAGCATAGTGCCTAACGCACTTGACTGCTAACCAGAAGGCTGGCAGTTCAAACCCGCCAGCCACTCTTCAGAAGGAAGGTTGGGAGTGATACCACCTCGGAAACCCAAAGAGGGGTTGCTATGAGTCAGGTCTGACTCGACGGCACATAACAAAAGCAACAGCACCTTCTTCATTTAATTGTCAAGACAATATAATGAAGGTCAGTGTTATGAATCATACATCAAAATTAAGATTGGGTATCATGTGGTCTTCCTTAACCCTGCTGTTCATGCAACACTGGAGAGACTGTTAAGGGTAAGTCTCTGAACATAGACTTCAGGTACTGTAATTCTCTCTTTCACCTAATAGTGTGAGATCTTGAGAAAATTTTTAATACATGTGGCTTCAATTTATTCATTAGTACACATGCAAATAATAATAGTATTTGTCTTGTTATTGTTAAACTAAATATTTGAAAGTTTGATTAATTATATCTCTATTATTATTATTATTAAATGTTGAAAGGTTGATAGATAGGTAACAGTAGGAAACTTCAATATTGAATGTCATTTGAGACAATCATTATTTAAAGACAACTATAATAGGAGCTCTGATAGCATAGTGCCTAAGGCACTTGACTACTAACCAGAGGACTGGCGGTTTAAACCCACCAGCCACTCCTCGGAAGGAAGGTTGGGCAATCTACTTCCATAGTGATACTGCTTTGGAAACCGAAGGAGGGGTTGCTCTGAGTCGGGTCTGACTCGAGGGCACATAACAACAACAACAACAACATAATCATTAATGGAGCTCTGGTGGTGTAGTGGTTAAGGGATTTGGCTTCTAGCCCAAAGGTTAACAGTTCAAACCCACCAGCTGCTCCACAGAAGGAAGATGGGGTAATCTACTTCCATGAAGATATATAGCCTCAGATACCCAATGAAGGTCTTCAGAATCGACTCTATGGCAGTCAGTTTGGTTTGTTAAAATAAAGATAACTATATTTCTGCTCTTTGAAATGGATTACTCAAACTTATCAAATGTCTAAGCACTTATTCAAATAATTATGGAAACTCTTCACATAATATGTAGAGGATTATTTTCAGATGGATTCTTGAAGGACAATAAATGTTTTTGTTTTTTGTAGACAATAAAGAGTAGGAGATAAGGGAAAATTAACATCCTCGGTGGCTTTTAATAGCAATTTCATGCTTGTTAGAATATAATACTTTTGAGTAACTGATAGTAAATTGTACAATTTGATTCAAAGCCAGAAACTTTCTCAACCAGTTTATACCTCATGGAAAATGCAGACTATTACTCATAGTCTAGAGATGTTCAACCTTTGTGTGTTTCTCATATTCCCTTATGATTATATTATTGAAAGCAATTGTCCAAATTTATTATTAGAAGGAGTTAACTCTTCCACAGCAAATACTTTTCCAACTATGTAAATGGCAACTATGCAAGGGCACCTCACCAGATGGAATCAAAATAGACTACATCTGTGGAAAAAGGCAATGAAAAAGCTAACATACAGTTACAGAAAGGTCAGGAGCTGACTGCTGAACAGACCATTAATTGTTCCTATGAAAGTTCAAGTTGATATTGAAGAAAAATAAAACATCTTCACTGGAACCAAAATACGACCTTGAGTATTGTGGTGGATAAATTTGTGTGTCAACTTTGCTAGGCCTGGTTGAATGGCTGAGCAGCTGAATGTAGTTATATTCCCCATGGTGAGATTGGTAATTAACTCCATGGTGGAATCCATTGGAGCAGCTGAGTAGCTGCTTTAGAGACATGGTCTTCTTCCCATAAATAAGAAGCAGCCTTGGGAATGTTCTCTAGCTTATGGCATGACTGGACCCTGCATGTAGATAAGTCATTGTTCAGCAGCCTGCCATGCTCTGCCAATCCTGGGACTTTCAATGGATTTGAATTAATGACCTGCCATGTGGTTTGGTAACATTGGGACTGTCAGATTTTATTTGTCGACCTTGGGCTTATTAG
>NW_006922001.1:1128724-1130852 GCF_000298275.1 Orycteropus afer afer | reverse complement strand
AGAATATTGTTAGTCGTTGTTAGGTGTTCTCAAGCCATCTCCACTCATAGCGACCCTATGCACAGCATAATAAAACACTGCCCTGTCCTTTCCCAGCCTCATGATCCTTGCTACACCTAAGTCCACTGTTATATCCACTGTATCAATCCATCTTATTGAAGGCTTTCCCCTTCGTTGTTAACCCTCCACTTTACCAAGCATTATATCCTTCTCTAGGGAATGGTTCCTCCTGAAAACATGACCAAAGTAGGTGAGATGAGGTCTGGCCATTCTCACTTCTACAGAGCATTCCTGCTGCACTTCTTCCAGGACAGATTTGTTAATCCTTTTAGCAGTCCATGGTACCCTTAGCATTCTTCTCCAACACCACAACTGAAAAGCATCATTCTTTTTGGCCTTCCTTATTTGTTGTCCAACTCTCACATGCATAAGGGGCAATTGAAAATACCATGGCTTGGTTTAGGTGCACCTTAGTCTTCAAGGAAACATGTTTGCTTTCCATCACTTGAAAGAGGTCTTTTGCAACAGATTTGCCCAATTCAGTACTTCAACTGATGTCTTGACTGCTGCTTCCATTGGTGTTGATGGTAGAACCAAGTAATATGAAGTCCTTGACAAGTTCAATCTTTTCTCCATCCATTGTGAAGCAGTTTATCAGACCAGTTGAGAGGGATTTGGTTTTCTTTATATTGAGGTGCAATCTGTATTGCAGACCTCATGCTTTCTTTTGGATGATGTAGTCTTTAATCTTCATCAGGAAGTACCTCAAGTCATCCTCACATTCAGCAAGCAAAGTTGTGTCATCTGTGTATTGCAAGTTGTTAATGAGTCTTCCTCTAATCCTGATGCCATGTTCTTCTTCATATAATCCAGCTTCTTGGATTATTTTCTCTTCATAAAAATTGAATGTGTATAGTGATAGGATACAACCTTGACATACTCCCTTCCTGATTTTAAACCATGCAGTATCCCCTTGTTCTGTTCAAACGACAGCCTTCTGATCTATGTATAGGTTCCTCATGAGTACAATCAAGTGTTCTGGAATTCCCATTCTTCTCAGTGTTCTCCATAACTTGTTATGATCCACACAATTAGATGCTTTTGCATAGTCAATTAAACACAAATAAACATATTTCTGCTATTATTTGCTTTCAGCTTAGATCCACTTAAAATTAGCAATGATATCCCTCATTCCATGTCTTCTGAATCCAGCTTACATTTCTGGAAGCTCTCTGTGAATATATTGCTCCAACCATTTCTGAATTATCATCAATAAGATTTTATTTTCATTAATTATATTGTTTGATAATTTCCACATTGTGTGGGATTACCTTTCTTTGTAATCATTACAAATATGCATCTCTTCCAGTCAGTTGGTCAGGTAGCTATTTTCCAAATCTCTTGGCATAGCCTAGTGAGAGCCTCCAGCAGGGCATTTGTCTGTTGAAACATCTCAATGAGTATTCTGTCAATTCCTGGAGCATTGTTCTTCACCAATTCCTTCAGTGAAGCCTTTATTTCTTCCTTCACTGCCATTGGTTCTTGATCATATGCCACCTCTTGAAATGGATGAACATCCACCAATTCTTTTTGGTACAGTGACACTGTATATTCCTTCCATCTTCTTTTGATGTTTCCTGCATCATTCAATATTTGCCCATAGAATCTTTCAATATTGCAACTTGGGGCTTAAATTTTTCTTCAGTTCTTTTAGCTGGAGAAATACCAAGCATTATTTTTCCCTTTCAGTTTTCTAACTCCAGGTCTTTTCACATTTTGTTATAGTAGTTGGTTTTGTCTGCTTGAGCTGCTCTTTGAAACCTTCTGTTCAGCTATTTTATCTTGTCATTTCTTCCCCTTGCTTTAGCTATTCTCCATTCAAGGGAAAGTTTCAGAGCCTTTTCTGACATCCATTTTGGTCTTTTCTTCCTTTCCTATCTTTTTAATGACCTCATACATTCTTTTGGATGATGTTCTTGATGTCATCCCACAATTCCTCTGATGTTCACTCACTGGCGTTCAGTACATCAAATCTATTCTTTAGATGGTCTCTAAATTCAGGAAGGATATTATAAATGTCATATTTTGGCTCTTGTGAACGTGTTCTAATTGTCTTCAACTTCAAGTT
>NW_006922001.1:1126767-1128219 GCF_000298275.1 Orycteropus afer afer | reverse complement strand
CAGTGATAATCAACACATCTTGATTTCATGTTTGGTCAATTTCAGATTGCAGAAGTTGGTAGAAATCTTCAATTTCCTCATCATTGGCTTTGGTGGTTGGTGCATAGATTTAAAATATAGTAGTGCTAACTGGTCTTCCTTGTAGGCAGATGTATATTATGTTGTCACTGACAGCATTTTACTTCAGGACAAATCTTGAAACAATCTTTGTTATGATGAATGCCAAACCATTTCTCTTCAATTTGTCTTTCCCGGGATAGTAGATCACATGGTTTTCTGATTTAAAGTGACCAAAACCAGTCCATTTCAGCTCACTAATACCTGTGATATCCATCTTTATGTGTTCCATTTCATTTTTGACAACTTTCAATTTTCCTAGATTCATACTTCATGCGTTCCATGTTCTGAATATCAATGGAGGTTTGCATCTGTTTCTACTCACTTTAAGCCATGCCATGTCAGCCAATGGAGGTCCTGAAAACTTTACTCCATCCACATCATTAAGGTCATCTCTACTCTGAGGAGTCAGCTCTTCCCCAGTCATATATCGAGTGCCTTTCAACCTGATGGGCTTATTCTCTGGCACTATATTAGACAGTGTTTCAAGTCTATTCATAAAGTTTTCCAGTAATGTATTAGACAGTGTTTCATTGCTATTCATTAGGTTTTCACTGGCCAATTCTTTGAGAAATGAATGGCTTCTTCCTTCTTCTGAGTCTGTCTTAGTCTGGAAGCTCCACTGAATCTTGTCAACCATGGGTAACACTGTTGGCATTTTGCAACACTGGTGGCAAAGCCTCCAGCCTCAAAGGAACACACAAGCTATCACAGGATGACAAACTGACAGAGAATTCCATCTCCCATAATTGTTCAAACTGCTCTGTTCACTTCCCCACCTGTCTTTATCTGCCAGAAGGTCTGGCCTTAAATAAAGCTACCCGAGAAGGCCTGAGCTGCCAGGGGTCAAAGACACTGCATGCTTGCCTACCTGCCCAGGGGCCTGGCCTTCAAAAAAAATAAAAAAAAGGAATGGAACACATGATGAAATAAAAGAGCTTATGTTGTTTTTGTTGTTAGGTGCTATCAACCTGACGCCAACTCATGGTGGCCCTTTGTACAACAGAACAAACAATGCACAGTTGTCACCATTTTCACAATCCTTGCTATACTTGAGCCCATTGTTGCATCCACTGTGTCGATTTATGTCACTGTAGGTCTTTCCCTTTTTCTCTGATCCTCTACTTTACCAAGAATGACATTCTTTTCCATGAACTTTTCCCTTCTAAGAACATGTCCAAAATATGTGAAAGGAAATCTGGCCATTCTCACTTCCAAGGAGCATTCGGGCTACAATTATTCACTTATTCCAGGACAGATTTGTTTGTTTTTCTGGAAGTTCACAGTATTTCCAGTATTCTTTGCCAACACCATAATTCAAAGGCATCAACCCAT
>NW_006922001.1:1124627-1125187 GCF_000298275.1 Orycteropus afer afer | reverse complement strand
GTGGTTCAAACCAACCAGCTACTCCTTGGAAGGAAAGTTAGGCAATCTACTTCCATAGTGACACTGCTTCAGAAACCTAAGGAGGGGTCACTATGAGTTGGGCCCAACTTGACAGCACATAACAACAACAATATGATCTTCTTAGTGTCATCCCACAACTCATCTGGCTTTTGGTCATTGTTGTTCATTGTGTCAAATCTGTGCTTCAGGTGATCTCTAAATTCAGATGAAATATAATTAAGATCATATTTAGGCTCTTATGGACTTCTTTTAGTTTTCTTCAGCTTCAACTGAACTTGTATATGAGGAGTTGATAGTCTGTTCCATAGTAAATTCCTGCCCTTATTTTGATTGAATATATTCTGCTCATTTATAGCTTTTTTTCCACAAATGTGGTAGATCTGATTCCTGTGTATACTATATTGTGAGATGTATTATATATATATTTGTTGTTGTTGTTAAGTGCCGTCGAGTTGTTTCCAACTCATAGCGACCCCATGCACAGCAGAACAAAACACTGCCCGATCCCGTGCCAGCCCCACAATCCCTGCTATACTTGA
>NW_006922001.1:1120674-1121692 GCF_000298275.1 Orycteropus afer afer | reverse complement strand
GAAGTGGATGGCTCTGTCCTTCTTCCCAATCGGTCTTAGTTTCGAGGCTCCATTGAAAGCTTCCACCATGGTATTTGAAATACCTGTGGCATAGCCTCCAGTCTTACAGCAATCCATAAGCCACCTCGGTCTGACAAACTAATAGATGAGTGTTGGAAAGAGCTAAATAGATGATTTAAAAAGGTAACTTAAGAAGATGATGGAAATTATTTTACTGAAATGTGCAAAGACCTAGAATTAGAAAACTAAAAGGGAAGAACATGCTCGGCATTTCTCAAACGGAAAGAGCTAAAGAAAAATTCAAGCCTTGAGTTGCAATACTAAAGGATTCTGTGGGCAAAACATGGAAAGGTCAAATAGCATCAAAAGAAGGTGGAAGGAATACAGAGTCACTATACAAAAAGTATCTGGGTGACATTCAACCATTTCAAGGGTAATATATGATCAGAAAATGATGACATTGAAGGAACAAATTCAAACTGCAGTTAAGGACTTCATGAAAACCAAGTTTCAGGAATTAACAGAATACCCATTCAGATGATTCAAAAAATGGATGCCGTGTTAGAGGAACTCACTTATTTATACCAAGAAAATTGGAAGATTGTTACCTGGCTAACTGGCTGGAAGACACCCATATTTTTCCCCATTCCAAAGAAAGATGACCCAACGGAATGTGGACATTATCAAACTGTGTCATTGCTATCACAATTAAAGTAAAAATAATGAAAAAAAAGTTTCAGCAGTATATTGACAGTGAACTGCCAGAAACTCATGTCATATTCAGAAGAGAGCATGGAACAAGTGATATCATCACTTATTTCAAATGGATCTTGACTGAAAACAAAGAATGCCAGAATGATATTTACCTGTGTTTTATTGACTATGCCAAGGCTTTCAACTTTGTGAACCATTGAAAAAAAAAAAAAAAAAAAAGAAAAAAACCTAGGATAATATTTATGAAGCATGGTAATCCCATGACACTTAATTGTGCTCATGAGGAAACTGTACATCCACAGAT
>NW_006922001.1:1087953-1117799 GCF_000298275.1 Orycteropus afer afer | reverse complement strand
CTCTCCTTCAAGGAGCATTCTGTGTGCACTTCCTCCAGGACAGACCTGTTAGTTCTTTTAGCAGTCCACAGTACTTTTAGCATTATTCACCAACACCACAACTCAAAAGCATCAATTTTTCTTTGGTCTTCCTTATTCATTGTCCATGTTTCACATGCATATGAGGCAACTGAAAATACCATGGCTTGTTTCAGGCGCACCTTAGTCCTCAAAGAGACATCTTTGCTCTTCAGCACTTGAAAGAGGTCCTTTGTAGCCAATTTGCCTAGTCCTAGATGTCATCTGATGTCCTGACTACTGCTTCCATAGACATCAATTGTAGAAATAAGCAATGAGTTGCCTTTGACAATTTCAATCTTTTCTCCATTTATCTTAATGTTGCTTATAGAACCAGTTGTGAGGATTTTTGTTTTCTTTATATTGAGATGTAATCCATACTGTATACTGTATTGTTCAATTTTCACCAGTAAGTACTTGAAGTCATACTCCCTTTCAGCAAGCAAAGTTGTGTCATCAGCATATCATAGTTTGTTAATGATTATTCCTCCAATTCTTATGCCACATTCTTCTTCATATAGTCTAGCCTCTCAGATTATTTGCTCAGCATACAGTTTGAATAAGTATACCCTAATGCACTACCTTCTTGATTTTAAACCATGTAGTGTGCCCTTTTTCTGTTCAAATAAGAACCTCCTGGTCTATGTACAGGTTCCTTACGAGTACAATTAAGTGCTCTGGAATTCCCATTCTTCTCAATGTTATCTACAATTTGTTATGACCCACAAAGTCAAATTCTTTTGCATAGTCAATAAAACACAAGTAAACTTGTTTCTAGTATTCTTTGTTTTGAGCCAAGATCCATCTGACATCAGCAATGATATCCCTCATTCTCTTCTGAATGATGTCTTCTTCTGAAACCACCCTGTATTTCTGGAAGTTCTCTGTCAATATTCTGCTGCAACCATTTTTGAATTATCTTGAGTAAGATTCTACTTTCATGTGATATTAATGACATCGTTTGACAATTTCCACATTGTGTGGGATCACTTTTCTTTGGACAGGTACATATATGGATCTCTCCCAGTCAGTTGGCCAGGTAGCTATCTTCCATATCTCTAGCCATAAGCAAGTGAGTGCCTCCAGTGAAGCATCCATTTGTTGACACATCTCAGTGGGTATTCCATCAATTCCTGGAGCCTTGTTCTTCAAGTTTGTTCAAACCTTGTTCTTGAAGTTGAAGTTCAACTTCAACTTGAACTTGCATATGAGCAGTTGATGGTCTGTTCCAGAATCAGCTCCTGTCCTTGTTTTGGCTGACAATATTGAGCTTTTCCATCTCCTCTTGCCACAGATGTAGTCAATATGATTCCTGTGTACTCCATCTGGTGAAGTCCACATGTGTAGCCACCATTTGTGTTGTTGAAAAAAGGTATTTGAAATGAATAAATTGTTGGTCTTGCCAATTCTTTCACTGCAGCTTTTACTTCTTCCTTCAATACCATTGGTTCTTGAACATATGCCACCTCCTGAAATGGGTGAACATCAACTAGTTCTTTTGGGTACAGTGACTCTTTGTATTCCTTCCCTCTTCTTTTGATTTTTCTCGCATCATTCAATATTTTGCCCATAGAATATTTTCAATATTGCAACCCGATGCTGAATTTTTTTTTCCTCAGTTCTTTCAACTTGAGAAGCACCATAAATTTGAATAATAGTAGTATTAATGGGTTTTCCTTGTAAGCATATGGATATTATCTTATCACTGACAGCATTGTATTTCAGGACAGATCTTGAAACACCTTTTGTGATGATGAATGCCATGCCATTCCTCTTCAGTTCGTCATTCCTGGCATAATAGATCATATGGTTGTCTGATTCAAAATGCCCCAAACCAGTCCATTTCAGCTCACTAATGCCTAGGATATCAATCTTTATGCATTCCATTTCATTTTTGACAACTTCCAATTTTCCTAGATTCATACTTCATACATCCCATGTTCTGATTTATTTATTGATGTTTGCAGCTGTTTCTCCTCATTTTGAGTTGTGCCACATCAGCACATGGAGGTCCTGAAAGACTTATTTTATCCATATCATTAAGGTTGGTTCTACTCTGATGAGGCAGCTCTTTCTCAGTCCTATATTGAGTGCCTTCTTACCCAAAGGGTTCATCTTCCTGTACTATATCGGACAATGGTTCAATGTTATTCATAAAGTTGCCCAGTAATGTATCAGACAGTGTTTCTCTGCTATTCATAAGGTTTTCCCTGGCCAGTTTTTGAGAAGTGGATGACCTTCTCCTTCTTCCAGTCTATCTTAGTCTGTAAGGTGTGTTGACACCTGTGTACCACATGCAACTCTGCTGGCATCTGAAATACAAGTGGCACAGCTTCAAGCCTCACAGAAATGTACAAGCTTCACAGGTTGACAAACTGACAGACAAATTTTTCTCCCTTAGCTGTTGTAACCTTTGTGCCCTCCCCTTACCTAATTCCTACCTGGAACCTGCCACTCTGTGTTCCCTGGCTGCTCCCTCCATTTCCTGGCTCTAGGGGCTTGGGGTCTAGCCTAGCCTCCTGCCTCTCTTTACCTGAATATCCTGCTGCTCCTGAGGTCCCCGAGGCTGCTCCTGCTCCCTTCCTTTCCTGGCTCTATGGGGCTTCACCATAGAGGACTCCAAGGCCAAGGTAATCTAAATAAGAGCTTAAAGTTTGAATATGTTTTCTGGTTAAGCAAACGATCTCATACCCGTTATTAATGATATTCTCATTATCTTGTGTCTCTCTCTCTATGTGTGTATGTGTGGTTTTACTCTGTATACCTTCTGATGTGCTTATAACATTTTTTAAAAGAGGAAAAAGAGATTCAGGGAAGATATATATTTTAGACAGAATATCCCCCCTTTTCCCTAGAAAATGTCTGTATCCTAATTCTCTGAGTAGGTTGCCTTACAAGAAAGTAAGTGTTAAAGTGATGCTAAATGAGAAAGACTTGACCAGTCACTGATGTCTTTGTCGAGGGAGAAAGTGGTTATAAACCAAGGAATCCTGGCTGTCTCAAGAAGCTGAAAAAAATGTAAACCCAAGCCCAAAGGCACTACTATCAAAACTGATTACAATTCATAGCAACCCTAAAGGACAAAGTAGAAGTGCCCATAGGGTTTCTAAGACTGTAAAGAAGATGAGGATGTCTTCCTGCTTCTGTAAAGATTTATAGACTTGGAAACCTATGGGGACCACTAGGAGTGGGAATCTAGTCAATGGCAGTGGATTTTTTTTTTTTTTTTTTTGTTAATTTTTATGGAAGCAAACTGCCATACCTTTTTTCCTGCAGGGTGGCTGGATGGTACAAACTACTGCAATTTCAATTAGTAGCTTTAGTCACTGCATCACCAGTGGTAATCTATTATCTTGAAAAAGGCAAGATAACAAGTTTTTCTCTAGGGCCTTGGAAGCAATGTAATCCTGCTGGCATCTTGATTTTAACTCAATAAAACCATTTCCAAATGATTTCCAGATATGTAACTTAATAAATTGGTGAAGTTTTAAGCCATTAAGCTTGTGGTAATTTGTTATAACAACAATAGGATATTAATACAATAAATATTTTACATAGGGATTTACAGGGACATGCAGGAACTATTCTTTCCTCCTATGGATTGTCAATCTAGTGCTTTCATGCCAGTAAAAAATGACTCGCTTGTATGGTTTATGTATTTATACATGAACAAAAGAGATGTTTTAAAGTGCTGTTCTTCTAAAAAACAGTATGCACACCAATGTATGCTTAACAGATATTATCCTGTCTATTGGAAAGCATTAAGCTAGGATACAAAAGTTAAATGATGGTGTAGATTGCACATAATATAATGTATAGGAGCATATAGGAACGTCAGACCAAATATCAAATCTATTGCCATCAAGTCAATTCCTACTTACAGTAACACTTTAGGACAAAAAAGATCCGCCCCATAGAGCTTTCAGGTCTGTAAATATTTACAGAAGCAAATTGTCACATCTTTCTCCAAAGAGCAGTTGGTTGGTTTAGTGTTGACCTTTTGGTTAGCAGCTGAGTACTTTCACCACTGTGCCATCAGGGCTCCTTCATACAAAAAACACAGCTCCCAATTAATATAAGTCAGATTCATGAACTTGATTTACATATGACTGAGAAAGTTTGTAAAAGCTGATTGGATCTTTTGTCCTACCAACTTCTATTTTTCTCAATGCCACTTCATTGGATTTTTTCTCCATTCTCACTCTCATGTTTGCTTTGCTACTCTCAATTTATTCTCCCCTTGCTTTTCAGTGAGGATTGGCTTGAAATGTGTTCTGTATGGAAAGAAATTTGGTTGTGAAGAGATCGAATCAATAGTTCTTGAATTTCTTAAGCCCACCTCCTCTATCTACATCCTAACTCTACTTCCCCTGTTTCATGAAGTTCCTAGAAATGAGTGGCTATCTTCTTTGCCAACAATAATGATCCAATCACTGCACTTAATCTAATTCTTCTTTCGGAATTGACTACTAATTTCCTACTAGTCTGTGATCATGTTGATCATCCTTTTCTTGTCTATTTTCTCTAAATTTTGCTTCCAAAAATGACTTATTTTTCTGCACTTTGCCATCAAAATATAAATAGGTATATCAGAAGTTAGGTCTGGCAAAATACTTCCAAAATATCATTCATTAAAGACCTTATGGAGCACACTTCTACTCTGATACACAAAATTACTCATGGCAACTGTATGTATGTATGTATGTATGTATGTGTGTCTGCATCTCTCTCTCTCTCTCTCTCTCTATATATATATATATATATATATATACACATACATATACACACATGCACATGCAAGCACACGTAATATATTTATATAAATACACACACACATACACACACATATATACATAATTCTGCAAAATTTTATAACATTGTTGTTGTTAGATGCCATTGGGTCAGTTCTGGCTCACAGTGACCCTATGTAGAACAGAATGAAACACTTCTTGGTCCTGAGCCAGCCTCACAATCCTTGCTGTACTTGAGCCTATTTTTGCAACCACTGTGTCAATCATTTCGTTTTCCTCTTTTTTCTGACTATCTGCTTTACCAAGGATGATGTCATTCTCCAAGGCTGGTCCCTTCTGAAAGTATGCCCAACGTACATGAGACAACATCTTGCCATCCTCATTTCTAAAGAGCGTTCTGACTGTACTTTGTCTAATGTATATTGGTTTGTTCTTCTGGCAGTCCATGGTATATTCAATACTATTCACCAAGACTATAATCCAAAAGCATCAATTCTTCTGTAGTCTATCTTACTCATTGTCCAAATTTGCATACACAGAAGGTGATTGAAACACCATGGCTTGGGTCAGGCACACATTAGTCCATAACATGACATCTTTGCTTTTTAAAACTTTAAAGAAGTCTTTTGCAGCAGATTTGCCCAATGAAATACATCATTTGATTTCTCGGCTGCTGCTTTCATGGGCATTAATTGTAGATCCAAGTAAACTGAAATTCTTGAAAATGTTAGTTTTTTTCTCCATTTATCATGATGTTGCTTTTTGGACGTGATGTGAGGATTTTTGTTTTCTTTATGTTGAAATGTAATCCATACTGAAGTCTGCAGTCTTCGATTCTCATCAGTAAGGGCTTCAATCTTGTTTGCTTTCTGTAAGCAAGGCTGTGTCATCCTACCTATTTCAAGTTGTTAATGAATGCTCCTCCAACCCTGATGCCACATTTCTATTCATGAGACCAACTTCTTGGATTATTTGCTAAACATACATATTATATTATATAGTGAAATAATACAACACTGATGCATTCCTTTCCTAATTTTAAACTACAAAATAACCTCTTATTTCCTTTCAACGACTGCCTCTTTGTCTCTGGACAGGTTCCACATCAGTAAAATTTAGTGTGCTGGAATTGCCATTCTTCATAACATCTCTATAAGTTTGAATCACACAGTCAAATGACTTTACATTGTCAATAAAGCACAGGTTAAAATCTCTCTGGTATTCTTTGATTTCAGCTAAAATCCATCTGACATCAGCAATAATATTCTTGTTCCAAGTCCTCTTCTGAATCCAGCTTGAAATTCTGGAAGTCCTTTGTCTATATAACCGTTTGTTAATTATCTTCAGCAAAATTTTATTTTTCTATGATATTAATGATCTTGTTGATAATTTCCTCATTCTAGTGAATCATCTTTCTTTGAATAAGCACAAATATGGATTTTTTCCATTTGGCTGTCCAGGTAGCTGTTGTCCAAATTTCTTGGCATAAACACATGAATGCCTTCGGTGTCCTAGTCATTTGCTGAAACATCTAATTTGGCATTCCATTGATTATCAGAGACTTAATTTTCATCAACACCTTCAGTTTAGACTGAATTTTTTTCTTCAATATCATTAATTCTTACTAATTAGATACTTCCTGAAATGGTTGAACATTGACCAATTCATTTTGGTACAGTGACTCTGTGTACTCATTCCATCTTCTTTTGATGCTTCATGTGTCTTTCAATATTTTACCTATAGGATCTTTCAATATTGCCTCTTGAGGAGTGAATTTTTTTATTAAGGTTTTTTTCAGCTTTTGGTATTCTAACTACAGTTTTTTGCACATTTCATTATAATTTTTTCATCACTATTTCTAATCAGTTTAGCTATTCTATGTTCACAAGCACATTTTAGAGTCTTTTCTGACATCCAATTTGGTCTTTCCTTTCTTTTTAATAATCTTTTGCTTTCTTCATGCATGATGTCCTTGATGTCATCTACAACTCATTTAATCTTCCATCATTACTGTTCAATGTGTCAAATTTATTCTTAAAATGATGTCCAAATTCATGCGAGATATACTGATGGCTGTGTTTTGGTTCTCATGGACTTGTTTTAATTTTTTTAAGCTTCTAATTGAACTTACATAAGAGCAATTGATGGTCTGACCCACAGTTATCACTGGCATTGTCTGACTGATGATAGTGAGCTTCTCCATTGTCTATATCCACTAGTTAGATCTGATTCCTGTGTATTCCATCCAGTGAAGTTCTAGTGTACACTCACCTTTTCTGGTGTTACAAAAACCTATCCACAATAAATAAGTCATAGGTGATGCCAAATTCTATCATGTGATCTCCTGCATCATTTCTATCTCCAAGATCATATTTTCCCAGTACCTATACTTCTCTTCTTTCTAACTTTCACATTTCAACCACTAATAATTATTAATGCATCTTTATTCATGTTTTATTAATTTCAGACAACATAAATTGGTAAAAATGTTTCATATTTTCAACTTTGGCATTAGTGTTTTATGTATAAATGTGAATAATTGTTGTATTAACTAGTCTCTTTCTTGGAGTATGGATATATCTTATCAGTGACAGGATTGTGATTTAGAATAGATCTTGAAATTTTTTTTGATGATGAATGTGTTGTCATTCTCTTCAATGTTCCTTTGCAACAGAATAGACCATATGATTGTTCAATTCAAAATGGGTGATACCCATTTCTACTCATTTCCACTCATCTATGTCCAAGTGTTCCAATTAATTTTTGTTAAATACAATTTTCCTTGATTCATGCTTTTTATATTCCATATTCTGATTATTAAAGAATTCATGCCTTATCAGCAAATGAATGTACTGAAGATTTTATTCCATTCATGTCATTAATATCCACCACTCTACTTTGAGGAGGTAGTTCTACCCAAGTTGTGGTGGTTAAGGTCATGTTTCAGCTTTGCTGGGCCTGGTTTTTAGTGGCTGGTCAGCTGGTTGTAGTTATTTCCCATGATGGAATTGGTAACCAGCTCCATGGTGGAATCTACTGTCAATAGCTATCTTAGGGATGTGCTCTGCTTCCAGTATAAAAGTAGAAGTTTTGAGAAAGGCTTTTAGCTTTTTGGCACATCTGGATCCTTCATTTGGCCAAGTCTTCATCTGAATGGCCCTCCTTGTTGTCTGCTGATCTTGAGATTGATTCTGGACTTGAACTAATTGCCTTCCATGCTGCCTGATAATTTTGAGACTGTGCCATTTTACTTGTCCACCTTGAGTTTGTCAGCCTCAGCATCCAGCAACTGTCTGAATTAAAAGAAGCCTCCAGCTTCAGTGGCCCAGAAAGATGCAAGAGGCATAGCTGAAGCCCAACGTCGAGAGTCTAGGACCACTTTGAACTGGCAATTTGAACTCAGACTTCTAGCCTCCTAAACTGTAAAATAATAAATCCATGTTTGTCCAAGGCATCCATTTGTGGTATTTTTCTGTTAGAGTGGCACTAGAAGACCAAAAGTGATACTTTGAATGCCTTCTACCATGAGGGGTTCATTTTTCAATGTTATCTCAGACAATGTTTTGCTGTTAATCTTTGAGTTTTCACTGTCCAGTTTTTTCAGAAGTAGATTTCTAGATACTCCTTCCTAGTCAGTTTTAGTCTGGAAGCTCTGCTGAAACTTTTCCACCAAGTGTAAACTTGTTTGTATTGGAAAAATTGGTGACATACCTTCCACTATCACAGCAACACATAAGCCACCACAGCATGACAAACTTACAGAGTGGTCTCTTACTGTACAAATCTCTTTCCTTTTCCATAATACAATTATGAAAGAGTTATCTACAACTTCTTTTCTATTAACAAATGCTTATATTTTGCAAAGATATTGCCCAGATTTGTTTTACAACTTTAGGGAATCTTGACTGAATGCAGTATTTATTCTTAAAATAAGAATGGTAAACTAATGATCAGGGTAATTTAGGTAAAACATATTGAAAGTGAGTATCTACTTACCAAACCCAATGATTCATTATAGTCTTAATCACACTTAAAGTACTGGCAGCAGTTAACTTATTGATTACACATCATCACCATTTATAAATCTATCTTGTAACATTTGTTAAACTAAAAGATTATTGTAATCATGAATTCTTTCTATGCCCAAATTCCCATATTAAATATATATATATATATATATATATTCCTCCTATTTTATCAAAGAAACAGAATATATGTATGAATTTCAAGCAAAGGAAACAGTAAAAAAAAATGTTCATAAAAGATTGGAGAGAAACACAAAGAATTAAAGTCACTTGGGTAAATAATGCAGGACGGGCACAGGGGAAATGTCTTTACAGAGAGTCCAAAAACCTAGTGCAGGTGGTGCTCCTCTGTTGCCACTAGAGCCCCCAGTCTCTCCTCTTGCTTCCAAGAAGATCTGAACAACCTTAATGGAAACTTGGAAGCCTACACATAGATGAAACAGTGTTCTCCAAAATCCAGAAGAAAAAACACAAAGTCACTTTTTCCTACTTTTAACATCTTCTTATATCCTGGTAGAACCTGACATCAGCAGAAAAGAACCAGAGTTCAGTTGGTAGATTTTGAAAATGCAGTTGGAGGGACTCCAATTCTTTCTAATACAGAGAAGGCCCCAAGTGGTTGGGAAAAGTGGGCAAATCAGAGAGTAGATCGTTTGAAAAGTTAGGAGACCAAAAGAAAAAAACAAAAGTCAGTCAGATTATTAATGTAGTAAAGTGTTACCCTTCAAACTGATTTTTTCCTAATAGTCTTACAGAATAGAAAGATCTGAGATTAAAAATAAAAAAAAAACAGTAAACCAACACACATATTCTCAATATGTTCATAGCAGTTCTTCCAATAACATAACTTCTTTCTTTTTAAATTTTATTTTGCATTGAGTAACAATAAAACAATGAGATATATGTTACAGCTATTATTTGTGTAAAAACATCATCTCTTCTTCCACACAGAATAGATACAAAATCACATCAGTCTCCGTATTCAGTTCTGTCTGATGTTATTTCCTGTTTAGTCACACTTGTTTAGTCACAATCACACCTGAATATTTTATAACCTTAAAAGTAAGTTAGTGAAGATAACCAACATGAACATTTACTGCATGAAAATAAAAAACTAGTGAAATGAAAAAAAAAGGAGGGGAGTTTAACGTATACATATATATTGCAATGTGTACATATATATTGATATTGTTCACATTTTCTAACTGTCCCTGAGGCCATAATTACTATTTGTAATGCTGTGCTTCTATTTTCTATTTCATGTTGCTTTCCCCCTCAGTTGGTACTTTAGCTGGTTGAGATTGCTTACCTGGTAGATGACA
This sequence comes from Orycteropus afer afer, assembly GCF_000298275.1. Taxonomy (NCBI): domain Eukaryota; kingdom Metazoa; phylum Chordata; class Mammalia; order Tubulidentata; family Orycteropodidae; genus Orycteropus; species Orycteropus afer. The sequence goes on along the minus strand of NW_006922001.1, from coordinate 1,107,644 downwards.
AAAAATTTATTCCTAAATACTCTTCTCTTTGATTTAATGTGCAACTCCCTTAGGGACACCATCATCCTTTTCATCACTTTCCTTGTTTATACCTATACATTCATCTTCTCTGTGATCCTCTTCCTTCGTATTTAGAGTCTTTCCAATGGTAACAATATCAGCATTCAGCAATTTCTTCTAAAACTCTGTCTTAGGTTGCGTTCTCTAGAGAAGCAAAAGCAGTGAAGTATACACACACACACACACACACACATATATATATACACACATAAAAAATCAAACTCATTACCATTGAGTTGATTCTAACTCACAGCTACACCCATTGGGTTTCTGAGGCTGTAAATCTTTATGGAAGTAGATTGCCCAGTTTTCCTTCGATGGAGTGGCTGGTGAGTTTGAGCTGCCGACTTCTTTCCTGTTAACAGTCAAACGTCTTAGACACTGCACCAACAGAGCTACTTATATACATCAACCAAAAAGAAAAAAAAAAAAAAAAAAAACTCACTGCCATTGAGTAGGATCCTACTCACAGCAGTCACGCTTTGGGTTTCCGAGGCAGTATCACTACAGAAGTAGAATGCCAAAGTTTCCTTCTGATGAATGGCTGGTGGGTTTGAATAGTCAGTCTTCTGGTTAACAGTCAAATGTCTTAGGCATCATGCCACCAGAGCTCCTGCTTATATACAAACACACACATACACATTTATGTGTGTATGTGTGTGTGTGTGTGTGTATACAATAACATATGTACATAGGAGTTCTGCTATCTTCAGAGGATGGCAAATCCAAGATTAGCAGGTAAAATGTCAGATTTTTTGCTTACAGACTGCAAACGTAACGATCCCAAGATCAGTAGGCCATATGGCAGGCAACTGATTCAAGTCCAGGAACTGCAGATTATGATGAGCTAGATGCAGAATCGAGATCCAGCAGAAAGCCAGAGCATTTTCCCAGGATATCTACATATATTTTGGAAGAAGGCTATGCCCTTAAGGAAACTCCCTTTCAACTGATTGGCTGTTTATAGCACATCTCATCATGGAGATGATTACATTATATCAGATCTCAGCATGGGGAATGACTATATTAAACTGCTTATACCACTTAGTATCATGGCCCAGCTTGACACAAAACCTTAGCTACCGTTAATTCCATCTACACTAGATTCAAATTTTATTTTCTTGAAATAATACTTTTTGTTTTTTTACCACAGTTTAATTTTTGTTGGCCATTCCCTCTTTCTTTCAAGTATCCTTTTTTTTTTTTTTTTTTTGTAAATAATCACTTAGATTTAGCACTGAGAAACAAAGCAGCAATATAAGTAGATTGTTTGCTGTCTGTGCATGAACTTAATAGATGCACAGTAACTATTCAGTGATAAGAAGTGGTAACTGAAATTTTTGCATAGAAAAATAATGCATAGTGAAGATTGTACAGATTGTATGGATTTATGGATCAAATATTATGCAGTTAATAAAGAATAAACCAGTTTACAAAGATTTTAGATTCCCAATCAAGATCCAGTAACAAGCAGAAAGCTGTTTCTCAAAAGTAGAATAGTTATTTACAAAAGAGGAACAGCTTGGTTCAAAACTCTAATGCTCCAGGCTATTGAGTATGTCGTTGCTGAATAGTCCCTAAACTCCTTAAAATCTTTCCATTTTCTTTCTTTTCTGTAACTCAACAAGTTGGTTCTACACCCACATGCTTAAATAGTGTTAGTTCAGAATCTCATGCTATCATATCTTGAGAGAAGGGTCAGCCTCCTAAAGAAAAGTCCCTACCTCCATTTTTTTTAAAATTTGCATAATCATGGAATACTGGTATTTATAAGATGAAAATATCACCATGTAATCCTATCTGCATGAAATCTGCCAATGTTTCCTCATAACTCTTAGGACAAAGGCCAGATTCCTTAACATAGCATACAAATTCTTCATGATGTGGTTTCTGCTAATTTTTCAACTTCAGAGCTACGCAGCCCCTCTCTTAATCATTAAGATTAATTCATTCTACACCACGTAGGTTCCATAAACAAACTCTGGTTTTCTTATTTCTGTTCTTCTCACATGGGGCTCTCACTGTTTAAACTTTGATTCACCTTAGGAATTGTCAGTTATCCTCTAGCACATTTGGGGATGCCTTCCATCACACACCTAGTTAGAAAATCTGAGTCTTCTAATTATTTTTCTCTTGCCTATAAAACTTATGACATTGTGTTGTTCTGTATTCTTTCCTTTCTTATAGCTTCCACTGCTCTCTGATAACAGAACATATATTTATCAATCTATTTATTTTTATCCTTAAGGTTTAGCCCCAAAGAGTGTATATTGTTTCCTGAGTCTTTTCTTATTTTTACCCTGTCTTCTGTGATAACATTCTCTCCTGATTCTCCTTCTTTGTCCTACTTACCACTATTCAGCAATCCAAATCCCTGGAGACTTTCTTGTATCCATCTCATCATATTGATTTTCTCAGGTTCTGATCAATCAGTCACCATCAACTCAATTCTGACTCATGTGGATCACTCTCCTATTTTGTTGCTTTCTATATTATTACTTTGTTATAACATTTAATCCACATGGATTTAAATCCTATCTTTACATGGGGGATTTCCAAATCCATATTTTTATTCTACAACCTTTCTGAATCTCCAAAGCTATATCTCCAACTATTTATTTGAAATATTTATTATGATATTCAAACAAACTCATCACATACAAAAATAAATACCCATTCCCCACAACCAGTTTTTCTTCCTAATCTTAGTTAATAATATCACAATTTAATTTTTTGAGTCATTCATTCATGATTTTTTATTTATATAAACAAATTGCATGCATGATAAATATTGAGTATATTCTATTTCCTATGCAGCATGCTACATTATAGAAAAAAAGATAGAAGGCACACAAATACCTGCCTTTAAGGAGTCACAAAAGCGATGTAGAAAACATTGTAAAGATGAAATGTTTGGAGCCATAAAATCTAGCTACAACCACCCTCCTTGCCATATATACACCATCTGCTAGAGTTACAACTATTTTGCCTTGTTCCTGAATGTAACCCCTTGTGAGATACTGCATGAAATATTGTTGTAGTTTCCTCTCTGGGGACTGTGAGTACTATAATATCAAATGCCTTCCTGTGTGAGCTCACTTCCTCATGGCATACCTGACAGGCCATTCATGACACACATGGACCCAGTTTGGGTAAAACTTATGACACCTAACCACTGCAAATCAAACAGATTTCTAAATTCTTTCAGTTGGACCTTGGAAAATTTACTCAAATTTGTTTTCTGCTTTCTATAAAGAGCATTGGTTCTCTGTTCCAGCTAAGATTATCTCATGTAATCTCCTAATTTTTTATTTGGCTCCCTTCTTCTCTATCCCAAATATTTATAGCATTACCTTAAAAAAAGAGATTATATCATTTTCTTGGGCAGATATCTATTAAACCCTATTATTATTATTTTTAATAATTGCAAATCATTTACCTGGTATAGGCCTTTATATTACCATCATATGGCCTTCTCTTCTATCCTCACTGAAAACACACTCACATAGGGTCAGAATCTACTTGATGGCAACTAACAATAAGATCTCAGTAGGAAGTTCATGTGCTTTAGGGTAAACCATATCACTTAGTGAATCACCAGGGTACCATTAGTAATATGTCCTTAAACATGGACATCTTGCTTTTTGCAACCTCTTTGGTATCTTCATCAATCATATGTCTGTCCATCTATCTATCTATCATCTATCTATCTTCTATCTATCTATCTATCTATCTATCTATCTATCTATCTATCTATCACATCTATTATCTACCCATCTACCATCATTTATATCTGTCATCATCTATATCTATCTATCTATCTATCTATCTATCCATCCTCTGTCTATGTATCTACCTATCTATTATTTGCTTCTTCATAAGGGCTTTTCCTGAGATGTCTCCAGTCTTCTTGAAAAGAGATTTAATTTATCTTTAAGTTGTATTTGAATTTACATGACATATGTTACCTCAACACCACTCATGTGTCTATTTTTCATGCTGTGGTGAATTGCACATGCTGTGACATTGGAGGCCATGCCACTGGTATTTCAAATACCAGTAGGGTCACCTATGCAGGGCAAGTTTCAGCAGAATTTCTGGACTAAGACAGACTTGGAAGAAAGAAGGGACCATTCACTTCTCAAAGAATTGGCCAGTGAAAACCTTATGAATAGTTGTGAAACACTGTCTGGAAAACTTTATGACTATCTCTGAAACTTTGTCTGATATAGACCCTTAAGATGAGCCCCTCAGGTTGGAAGGCACTTGAAAGATGATGGAGGAAGATCTGCCTCCTCAAAGTAGAGTTCACCTTAATGACACAGATGGAATAAAGCTTTTGGGACCTCCATTTGCTGATACAGCATGACTGCAAATGGGAAAGAACAGGTGCAAACATCCATTGATAATTGGAACATGGAATGTAAAAAGTATGAATCTAGGAAAATTTTAAGTTTTCAAAAATGAAATCAAACTCATAAAGATAATAACCTAGGCATTAGTGAGCTGAAATGTACTAGTTTTGGCCATTTTGAATCATACAACCATGTGGTCAGCTATAGCAGGAATGACAAATTGAAGAGGAATGGCATGGCATTTATTGTCCCCAAAAAATATTTCAATATCTATCATGAAGTACAATGCTGTCAGTGCTAGGATAACATCCATATACCTACAAGGAAGACTAGTTAATACTTCTGTTATTCAAATTTATACACCTACCGCCAAAGCCAAAGATGAGGAAATTGAAGATTTTTACCAAATTCTGCAGTCTGAAATTGACCAAACATTCAATGAAGATATGTTGTTATTACTAGAAATTAGAATGCAAAAGTTGGAAACAAAGAAAAATCACCAGAAGTTGAAAAATATGGCCTTAGTGACAGAAATTACACTGGAGATCACATGATGGAATTTTTCAAGACCGACCAACAACTTATTCATTGGAAATAACTTTTCTCAGTAACATAAATGTCAGCTATACACATGCAGTTCACCAGATGGAAAACACAGGAATCAGATTGACTACATCTAATGGAGTAGCTCAATATATTCAGCCAAAACAAGACTAGTAGCTGATTGTGGAACAGACCATCAATTCCTCATATACAAGTTCAAGTTGAAGCTGAATAAAATTAAAACACATCCATGAGAGCCAAAATATGACCTTGATTATACCCAACCTCAATTTAGAGATCATCCGAAGAATAGGTTTGATACATTAAACAGCAATGACTGAAAACCAGTTGAGTTGTGGGATGAAATTAAGAACTTTGTACATGAAAAAAACAAATGGTCATTAAAAAGAGAGGAAAGTAAGAAAAGAGCAAAAGGGATGTCAGAAGAGACTCTGCCACTTGCTCTTGAATAGAGACTAGGTAGAGTGGATGGAATAAAAGACAAGATAAAAGAGCTGAACAGATGATATCAAAGGGCAGCTTGAGAAGACAAAGTAAAATATTATAATGGAATGTACAAAGACCTGGAGGTAGAAAACCAAGAGGAAAGAAAACACTTGGCATTTCTCAAGCTAAAAGAACTAAAGAAAAAATTCAAGCCTCGAGTTGCAATATTGAAGGATTCTATGGGCAAAGTCTTGAATGATGCAGAAAAATACCAAAAGACATTAGAAGAAATACACAGAGTCACTGTACCAAAAGGAATTGGTTGCTGTTCTTCCATTTCAGGAGGTGGCCTATGGTCAAGAACTGATGGTATTGATGGAAGAAGTTGAAACTACACTGAAGAAATTAGTGAAAAATAAGGCTCTAGGAATTGACAGGATACCTGTTGAAATGTTTCAAAAAAACTGATGCTGTGTTGGAAGTACTTATTGATCTATGGCAAAAAAATTGGAAGACAGCTACTTGGTCAACTGACTGGAAGAAATTCATATTTGTGTCCATTACAAAGAAAGATGATCCTGCAGAATGTGGAAATTATCAAACAATATAATTAAAATCATGTGCAAGAAAAATTTTGCTGAACATTTTTCAAAAACAGTTGCAGTAATATATTGATAGAGAACTCCAGAAATGCAAGCTGGATTCAGAAGAGAACTTGGAATGAGGGGTATCATTTCTGATATCAGATGGATCTTGGCTGAAAGAGAAGAATACCAGAAGATGTTTACTTGTGTTTTATTGACTATGCAAAGGTGTTCAACTGTGTGAATCATAACAAATTATGAATAACACTGTGAAAAATGGAAATTCCAGAGTACTTAATTGTGCCCATGAGGAACCTGTACATAGACCAGGAAGCTGTTGTTTAAATAGAATAATGGGATACTGCGTGGTTTAAAATTAGGAAGGGAGTGAGTCAGGCTTGTCTCTTTTCATCATACTCAATCTGTATGCTAAGAAAATAATCCAAGAAGCTGGATTATATGAAGAAGAAATCAGCATCAAGATTGGTGGTAGATTTGTTAACAACCTGTGATATGAAGATGGCACAATCTTGCTTGCCAAAAGTGAAGAGAATTTGAAGCACTTACTGATGCAGATTAAAAAATACAGTCTGCAGTTTGTATTATAACTCCATACAAAGAAAATGAAAATCCTCACAACTAGACCAATAAACTCTTATAGCGTAGTTCCTAAGGCACTTGACTGCTAACCAGAAGGCTAGCAGTTCAAACTCACCAGCCACTCCTTGGAAAGAAGGTTGGGCAACCCACTTCCATAGTGATAATGCCTCAGAAACCCAAAGAGGGGTCGCTATGAGTCGAGTCCAACTCGAAGGCACATAACAACAACAGAGCAATAAGCAGCATCATGGTCAATGGAGAGAAGATTGAAGTTGTCAAAGATTGCATATTACTTGGTTCCACAATCTACACTAATGGATGCAGCAGTCAGGAAATCAGAGGATGTATTGCAATGTGAAAATATGCTGCAAAAGACCTCTTTAAAGTGTAGAAGATCAAAGACATCTCTTTAAAAACTAAGGTAAGCCTAACCCAAGCCATGGTATTTTCAAATGCCACATATGCATGTGAAAGCTGGACAATGAATTATGAAGACTGAAGAAGAGTTGATGCTTTTGAGCTGTGGTTTTGGCGAAGAATACTGAAAGTACCATGGACTTCCAGAAGAGCAAACAAATTTATCCTGGAAGCAGTGCAGCCAGAAAGCCCCTGGGAAATAAGAATGGCCAGACTTTGTCTCATCTACTTTGGTCATGTTGTCAGAAAGAACCATTCCCTGGAGAAGGATATCATGCTTGAGAAAGTGGAGGTCAGGGAAAAGAGGAAGGCCCTCAGTGAGGTAGACTGATGGAGTGGCTACCAAGACTGGCTCTGGCATAGCAAAGATTGTGAGGCTGGCAAAGGCCCTGGCAGTGTTTTGTTCTGTTGTACATAGTGTCGCTACGAGTCAGGTGATTTGAGGGCACTTAACAACAACATATTCCTTCAACAAATAATTATTGAGATTTTCTTCTTTCTTTGAATCAGTTCTTATACCAAAATGCTTTACAGAAAACAGTAACTAACTGATTCAAGTTAAATAGCGTCTCTTGTTTCACTCAGTTAGCTACTCTCTCTTCTGTGTAATATTTTGCTATAAGAATAATAGCCTTATCACATTGTACTATAAATAAGTGTTGACATAACAATTTTTGTACAGTAATTAAGCTATTTGGGGAAAGACACTTGTCTTAATTATGATACTGCCTGGTTCATTGTGCATATTCAATAAATATTTGTTGACTAAGTAAATAAATTTATCACTTGACTTAAACTGCTTTTAAGAATAAAAAATATATTTTCCATAATAATTCAAAGTTTATAATATAGAGTATTTAACTTGCTAAAAGTAAAATATATTTAATAAATTATACAAGAAATATCCACCACTCATCTGTCAGTTTGTCATACTGTGGTGGCTTGTATGTTTTTGTGAGGCTGGAAGTTATACCATCAGTATTTGGTGTAACCACAGAGTCACTCTTTATGGACAGGTATCAGCAAAGCTTCCAGACTAAGACAGATGAGGAAGAAGGAATAGAGTAGTCCACTTCTGAAAGAACTGACCACTGACACCTTATGAATATTATTGAAACATTGTCTGATACAGAGCTAGAAGATGAGCCCCTCAAATTGGAAGGCACTGAAACCAAGACTGGGAAACTCTGTCCTCCTCAAAGTAGACTCAATATTAATAACACTGGTGAAGTTAAGCTCTCAGGACCTTCATGTGCTAATGAGGCATGACTCAAAGTGAGAAAGGATAGTACCAGAGATTCATTATTATCAGAATGTGGACTGTACTCATTATGAGTCTAGGAAAATTGGAAGTTGTGAAAAATGAAATGGAACACATAAAAATCATTATCCTAAGCACTGTTGTTGTCAGGTGCTGTCAAGTTGACTCAGACACTTTGGGACCCTACGTACAGCAGAATGAAACAATGCCCAGTCCTATGCCATCCTCATAATCCCTGCTATACTTGACCCCATTGTTGCAGCAATAGTGTAATTCAGTCTCAGTGAAGACTTTCCCTTTTGCACTGACCCTCTACTTCAGCAAACACAGTTTCCTTCTCCAGGGATTGGTCCTTATTGACAACATGACTGAAGTAGATGAGACGAAGTCTGGCCATATTTGCTTCTAAGGGGCATTCTGGCTCTACTTTTTCCAGGCCAGCTTTGAATGCTCACTTGGCATTAGTGAGCTGAAATGGACTGGTATTGGATGTTTAGAATCAGACAATCATGTTTTATTATGCCAAGAATGATATATTTTTCATCAAAAAGAACATTTCAACATCTAACCTGAAGTACAATTCTGTCAGTGATAGGAAAATAGTCACATGTCTACAAGGAAGACAAGTTGATAGTATTATTATTCAAATTTACATACCAACCACTGAAGCCAAAGATGAAGAAACTGAAGATTTTTACTAATTTCTACAGTCTGAAATTGAACAAAAATACAAACAAGATGTATTGGTAATTACTGGTGATTAGAATGTGCAAGTTGGAAAGATAGAAAAAGCTTCTGTAGTTAGAAAATTTAGCCTCAGTGATAGAAACGACACCAGGTTTTTCATGATAGAATTTTGCAAGACCATAGGCTTATTTGTTACTTTTTCAGCAGCATAAAAGGTGGACCTTGCCAGATGGAATACATAGGAATCAGAATGATGACATGTGTAGAAAAGGAGACAGAGAAGCTCAGTATTGTCAGTCAAAACAAGGGCAGGAGCAAATTGTGAAACAGACCATCAATTGCTCATATACAAGTTAATATTGAAGAAAATTAAAACAAGTACACAAGAGCCAAAATATGACATGGAGTATATCTCACCTGAATTTAGAGACCATTGAAGAATATATTTGATACATTCAACACCAGTAACTGAAAACCAGATGAGTTGTGGGATGACATCAAGAACATCATACATGAGGAAAAGGAAAATTTCATTAAAGAGAAAGGAAAGGAAGAAAAGATCAGAAGAGTGAAAATACCATGGGCTTCCAGAAGTACAAATAAATCTATCTTGTAAGAAGTACAGACAAAATGCTCTTTAGAAACGAGAAGGGTGAGACTTCATCTCACCTACTTCGGTCATGTTGTCAGAAGGGACCAGTTCCTGGGGAAAGATATCATACTCTTTAGAACAGAGGGTAAGCAAAAAAGGGAAGACTTCAATGAGATGGACTGAAACAGTGGCTACAATAATTGAGTCAAACCTAGTAATTACTGTGAAGATGGTGCAGGGCAGTGTTTCATTCTGTTGTGCATAGTGCCACAATGTTGATGTCACCTAACAACAACAAAAACCATAAATATGCATTTAGAAGATGTGTAGCTAGAAAGTATATCTAAAATGTTTAATCACTTGTGACATATTTTTTCCATATTTCTAATCAACACTGTGCAAAATGAAATGAAGACATATTAAAAATAATTATAATACTATTCAACAACAAACAATTGAACAAAAATCCCCAGCATCCCTAAAGCTAAGTTTTAAAATTTACCCTGGGTCAAAATGGATATAATAAATTAGAAAGGTAAATCCTTTCCTCACTTCTACAAGAATTAGAGTGGTCACAGGAATCAGTAAGTTTCATTCTCCCATTCTAAATTTTAAGTCAAAATTGATAGTTGCTTATGGATAGGTAAGTCTGCATTCCACAACTTTCTCTGTTCCCCCAGGAGTTGAGAGATCATGACTTACTTTACAAGAACACTTGAATCAGTATATGGAAATCCTGTTATTTTATGTATTCACTGATGTTATCTTCTCACTAACTCAAATAATAGAAAATCCTTTCCACAAGCATGCATCCAAGGAAAATACTCTAGATTGTCTAAATTCTCACCTATAAGTTATTGTCTGTCAGTAGTCTTCTCAAACTGCTTCCATGAGAAAGATCAGCCAGATCTCAACATGAGAGCAATAACAGGTACATTTTTCTAGATGACTTCCACCCTCTATTATTTCTCTTGACATCTTAGCTCATATCTCTGAAGAAACATCCGTCTACACAAGTAGATTTCCATGCCTACACTGCTGATTTAAAAGAGGCAGAGTAACTGCCTATACCAGACAGTGTTCTTTAATCTTGATTTAAAAGACTAGGAGCTCTGGTAGCATAGTGGCTAAAGCACTTGACTGCTAACCAGAAGGCTGGCGGTTCAAACCCACCAGTCACTCCTCGGAAGGAAGGTTGGGCAATCCTACTTCCGTAGTGATACTGCCTCGGAAACCCAAGGAGGGGTCGCTATGAGTCGGGGCCGACTCAACGGCACATAACAACAATAACAACAACAACAACATACATTTCTTATCTCTTCAATTCTCTGGACTAATATTGCACATTGATAGTTATCTTTCAAGAAACAAGATTATTGAACAAAATTGTACTGTATTATGCATCACCAGAATCAATGCATATGGTAGCTTAGAAATATAAAAAGGAACAAATGGATGTCTTATCAGATATAAATAGAATATCACTTTACATTCATTTAGAAAAGCCCCTTCATTCTTGATATTGTATATATTTTTGGGGTTTATGTTTTTACTTTTAAAAGGTAACCCTATGAATATCTGTGTAATAAAACAGTCATTTTAATGGAATAGACATTAATTTAGGAAGGCAACTGGTATGACTGACAATTTCAATGACCATCTGTTTATTGTTAAAATGATTGAAAATAATTCCATAACCATAATTCTACAAACTCAAATTATTTTTTAAAAATGCACTTATTAAGAAGATTAAGTAGCATATTTACCTCTAAGAGAAATAATACATTTTAGTACATTGTTTTGTAACTATTTTTACTAGCAACAAATACCACCATCAGACTGTGAAAATGATGTTAGTCAAAGTGTTGAGAAAATCAACAAATGAGTGAACATCACAGTAAAGCTATTCAGATAATTTGAAAATACCCCAAAATTGCAGTGTCTCCACAGATAATGCATTATTTGCTATATTATTATTATTATTATTATTATTATTATTATTATTATTATTATTATTTTGGTAGGAGCTCTGGTAGCATAGTGCCTAAGGTATTTGACTGCTAACCAGAAGGCTGGCGGTTCAAACCCATCAGGCCACTCCTCAGAAGGAAGGTTGAGCAATCTACTTCTGTAGTGATATTGCCTTGAAAAACCAGGGAGGAGTCGCTATGAGTTGGGTCTGACTCAATGGCACATAACAACAACAACAACAGTACCTAATTTAAAAATATTTCATGAATGTCTAGTGTTTTCAAGTATTCTGTTTAGTATTATACTAACAAGAAATACAACTATACTTGGAATAAGGTCAGTTTTAAAGAATATATAAATGTGATTCTGTCATAAAAGAAACAAGAGGTGTTTTGCATTGGAAATTGGGAGATGACCCTTCTCTACCATTATCCTATTTTTTTTTCTTTACCGAAGGTCCATAGGCACAAAAACAAAAATGTGCTATTATTTCTGAAAGTAATACACTTATGTTCTCAGTATAAATTTGTGTCAAAATCTAGGAGCACCTGAAACAATGTTCAACATCAGCACCAGCAGTGTTCTTGCATCTATCTTAATCCTCATATTCCCTCTTTATGTATCAAGAATTTGAGTCAGTCTAACTGGTGTATCAGTGTGTATATATGTATGTGTTTGTGACAGAGAGAAACATTATCTTTCAGCATGTTTACCTTTATAAGAACTGAGTCTCCCTCATACAAAACCTTAAGTGAATTCTTAATGCAGTTAATATGATATTGATAAATATATTTTTAATTAAACTTTTCTTCTTAATTCTTATCACTTATTGTGATCTCTTATTTTAATTTCTTTTATCATTTTATTTGTAATTCTTTATGCCACTAAATATCCTGTAAAATGTTATATAATTATATAAATAAAGTTATTAGCTATGTTTTTTGATAAAAAAAAATCTATCTGAATAAAAGCCATAGTTCTTATGCATCTAGGTCACTTCAGCTAGCCTTCTAGATAATTAGCATTTCTAGCTTCAGTTAAATATGTTGATTATTATTTTCTTGAGTATTGATCCCAAATCTTTATGTTGTTCAATATTTGGTTTACCTTTTCTGAGCTGTGATTAATCCATGATAAATATTCTTGTTCCTTAAAAAAATACAGACCTAATACAAATTGAAATAATCTTTTCTTTGATTCTCCTTTGTGAAATAGATTCTTTGCCATTTTATTATAAGGATCATCTTTCCTCTAATGTCTTATAACGTGTTCATCATTACCTTTTAAAACTTCAACAGAGCAGATTCAATGCCCATATATCTAGCAACAATCTCTTGATTATAGAAGCTTATCCCATGACTGTCAATTATTTATGATACCTAATCAAAATTGTCCTTAACATCCAAAATTCTACCAAAAGTCTCTTTAAGGCAATCTCAGCTTTTCTTATCAAATTCAATAAAATTTCTCAAGCTTTTCCTCATCTCATTTAACCATTTTGTGTTTAAAAAGGAGCATGTAATTAAAAAGACACTTTGTGGAAAGGTACAGAAAGAGAATAATAACATTCCAAAGTACCATAGCATCACAAACCACCCCCCCCCAACCAAGCCATGAAAAATATTCCTCTCACTGAAAAGGCCTGGCCTACTAATAGAGAAAAATCCTCAGGCCTTCATCTAAATGAGAATTCTTTCTCTTCAGGTGGGGATTTAAGTGAGGAAAATATCATATTACAGATTGAATTGTGTCTCCCCAAATGTGTACTGGAGACCTGGCTCTAAAACCAGTGCATATTATCCTGTTTGAAATGCAGGTTTCTTTATTATGGTAAACAGGTTATATTCTAGCAAGATGAGTTCTACACCTAAACAAGTCTGAGCTATACAAAGAGCAGAATAAATATAGAGACACCCTAGAGACACATACAGGGGGAAAACAGACACCAAGTAATATCAAAGAAAGTCAAGGAATTCCAGAAAATACTGAGTGACATCAGAAACTAGGAGAGAGGCTCACAGAAAGAACTGACATGGTTAAGACCTTGATTTAGGCTTTCAGTCTTTAGAATTGTGAGAAAATACATTTCTGTTCTTTAAGTCCATCCACTAGTGGTATTTCTGTTACAACAGTACTAGCTAACTAAGGCAGAATTTGATACCAGAGAGTAGAAGTGCTTTTCTAACAAATATCTAAAATGTGAAAAAAACTTTGGAATTGGGCAGTAATTAGAGGCTTGAAGAATACTAACACACATGATAATAAGAGCCTACATTATTTTGAAGAGACTTTTGGTAGGATTATGGATATTAAGGACAATTTTGTTGAGGTCCCAGAAAGAATTGAGAAGCATGACAAAGTTTCTATAATCATCAACAGAATGTAGCTAGAAATGTGAACATTAAATCTTCTGGAGATGCTTTAATAGGAAATGGTGAATATAATATAAGGCACTAGAGAAAAACTGTATTTGTGATAAATTAACAGTTAACTTACCTAAATTGTGTTCACTTTTTCATGGAAGAGTCTGCTACTGATGAACTTGAATATTTAGGAGATTTCTCAGCAAAATCTTGAAGATACAGCATGATTTCCTCATGCCACTAATAGTAAATATTGGTTAAAATGCAGGAAGAAAGTGATCATTAAGAAATAAACTGTGTGAAAATAAATCAGAACTTAAAGATTTATAAAATCCTATTGTAAAAGTGAAGAAAGTGTTTCTTGGAAAGTACACCAAGGGTATGTCTACACAATCTTTTGCTGAAGATATTAGGCCTGAAGTATTAGATATTTAGATATTAGATATTTCAACCACCTCAGCAGATATCCTTTAAGCTTATACTCAAAGAGATATAGACATGATGAAATGAAGTAAATATGCTTGCCTCCTAGAATTACAAAGAAAGGAAATGGGCTGTGGTGCAGTGAATTACTTGTTTGGTATGCCTTTCCTAGCTATAGTCTTTGTAACTCCCACCAGATTACTGGGTGGACCTTACAAATAAGGTGTATAGAATGCTGATGTTGGGATTGGTTAGTTTTGTCACTCTGTCAGGCTTTAAATAAGCCCTGCTAGAATGGGGCTCTCACAGCCATCAAGAGAGAAGACCATGAGATGAAGAAGAGTGTGTCCTTGGACTCAAGATCCCTGCACTGGACCTCCTTGACAGAGACACCCAGCAGAGAGAGATGTGCAGCAGAGAGAGATATCCTGGCAGACAGAGACAGTTACAGTGGAACCAAGAGGCATGAGACAGAGCAGCAGGCTAACCTGGCCCACGGAGTGAGAAAGCTGAGTGCCCTTTGGCAGGAGGCTTGCTAATGGAGTGGAGTGCACCTAGGTGTACCTATCAGCAGAGCTAAAAGAGCTCTGTAACACTTGCTGAAGCAGGGCAGAGGCCAGGCCAAGAAGCCAAGGGCCAGAGAGGTATGTCTGAAGGCATAGCAGAGGGGAGACTGTCCTAATCAAAGAATTGTGTCCTGAGCATGTTTCTGAACCTGAAATGTAGCCTGTTACTTCCCTAATAAACACATAATAGTGAGTATTGTTTGTGAGTTCTGCGTGACCATTGCAATGAATTATCACACCAAGCAAAGAAATAGTGATTGCTTTGAGAGGGATGGCTGGTGTCAGAATTGGTGAAAGGCTGGAGGGTGGTGGCATACCTGGCCTCATAGGAATAAGCCTTGAGCTGCTGATGGTAAACCTGTCTTCCTCTTGTGAAGTTACAGGAGGTCAGAAGATGTGGCCTTCATGCAATTTTTTCACATGGGCATGGAGGTTCTTGGTTGAACATTTTTTGTCCTCCAAGGAATAAAGAAAGAACATTCCCAAGAGCTGTTTGGAGAACAGTAGAACTGTTAAAAAGCAGGGCTACCACTTCCTTGGTTTCAAAGCATAGAGACACTGCCTTCTAGGTTCAAAGGGTTGAGTCATTGCCTACTAAGTTTCACAACATGAAGCTAAAATCCTATAGTTTTCAAAAAGTAAGGTTGTCTGCAACTCAGTTCCAGAGGATAGGACTGTCTTTAGGCAAGGTGGGAGAATGGGTATATGAACCAAAGTTGAAGGTGCAGGGTTGCCATGCTGGTGGGCCATTAAAAAAGTCCTGTCCAAATCCTATGGTGCGGGAACAGAACCCCAGTGGGCATGAAAAGTGCTGGTATTGAGGAGAGAGGAGCCTCCTCCCAGAATCTGTAGAATATAGCCAATGCCCAGAGGCCAGAGGCCAGGGCCATTTTCCAGATGTGCCTGGTAAGCAGGATTATTTCAAGCCTTGAAAGCTAATAAGATTTTTTCTGCTGGGGGTTGGACTTGCTTTGTACCTGTGACTATTTCTTTCCCTCCATATTTTCTGTTTTAGAATGAGAATGTGACTTCTTCACCACTGCACATTGGAAACAGATAACATATTCTAGCCCTACAGGTGCACAGATAGAAAGGAATTTTGCTCCATGATAAAACACACCTGGAGTCTCATCAATATTTCATTTAGAAATTAAGAAACTATTTTAGATTTAACATTGATGTGCAATGGATTAATAGTTGATTTTGGGAATAATATGATAGGGTAAATATGTTTTGTATAATTAAATGACATGAATTTTATAGTTGCAAGGGTTGAAGGTTATGCATTCAAATATGTCTCTCAAAAATGTATGCTGAAATCTTGGCCCTTATACCTGTAGAGGTGATTCTGTTTGGAAATGAAATTTGTCCTCAATATATTAAATTTTAACATTATCAAAGCAATGTATTTTCTTAGAGAAAATAAAGTCTGCAAGTTAAAAATTATATGTATCTTCTTTATTTTCTTTCTCATATTTCTTCTTATTTTGGCTAAATTCCTTACTGGATTAATAATTCTGAAATGATATTTTGAGATCCATATAATTTTGATTTCCAAAAATGCCAAAGACATTATAAGAAAGGAAAAATGTTCCTAATAACCCTCATGAATATTGATGGGTGACTCCTAAAAAATATTTTCAAACTAAATCCACTCATAGATAGATGACAGATAGCTAGATACATAGATACATAGATCAATGGATTGATAGATAGGATCACTGTTAAGAATTTAAAGTTGACTTAACATTTCAAAATCAAGCAAAATTGTTTTCCACATTAATAAAATAAAAAAGTCATGTGACATAAATAGCCACTGACATATAATTTAATAAAAGTTATTGCCTATTCATAATAAAAAAAAAAAAAAACCTAAGATGGTAGCAGTGAAAATAACCTTCTTAGCTAATAAAGAATAATTAACAACTTCTAGAGTAAAATAAAAACTGCAGTAAGCCTCACAAACTGACGATTTTTCCTCTGAAATCAGGGATATTATGTGAGTTTCTGATATCCTCACATATAGTCAACATTTTACCAACATTTCTGGTCAGTATAATAAGCTAATATAAATAACTAAAAAATAAATAAATGAAAAACATACTTGAATAAAATAAATAAATATGTTATTATTCATAATTGACATGATTTTTGTATGTATAAAGTGCAAAAAGAGATATAGATAAAATATTGTTACTAATGAGTAAATTAGTAAGTTTTCTGAAAAAAAATTTTATATAAAAAAACATAAAGTTAAATGTATGCAAATACACCATTTAAAGTATCATAAAATGATAAATATGAATAAAACTAACAAAAACATTATATATTTATATGTAAAAGTACAAATCAATAAGGATAGAGACTCAATGATAACTTAAATACATGGAGAGTTGTGCCATGTTCTTGGATTATAAGACTAAATATTTTAATTATGCCAGTTCTTCCCACAATTTCTGTATATGTAATAAAATTTCAATCAACATCTTAACAACTTTTATAAGGTAATCATTAAATTTATCTGGAATTATAGAGGTAAAAGTATAGCCAAGGATCTCTTGGAATCAAATTTAGAAGACTTTTATTACCAAATATCAAGCCTTAGAGTAAACTAAAGTAACTTAACTGTACATTTATTCTGTTTTATCTTCACATTTGGCTTATTACTTATACCCCTGGTGGCACAGTGCCTAAGGCATTTGCCTGCTAACAGGAGGTTGGCAGTTCAAATCCACCAGCCACTCCTTGGAAGGAAGATTAGGTAATCTACCTCCATAGTGATACTGCTTCAGAAACCCAAGGAGGGGTCGCTATGTGTCAGATCTGACTCGATGGCAGTGCGTTTGATTTTTTAATTTAATACTTGTTTTATTGTTTTCCCTAGTATTTATTATAAACTACTTTACCTGATAACACCCTACCTTCAAATAGTATTATATCACTTTCTTCATAGTATAGGACATGTAACAGCCTTATATAGTCAATTCTTTTTGTTTTGCAGTGGTTTGGGAAACTGTTTGCTTTTTAATGTTCTGCAAGAAATCCCTGGGTGGAGCAATCTTAAAGCACTTGCTGTTAATTGGAAGGTTTGTGTTTCTAGTCCAGAGGATCCAGAGAATCTTCAAAATAAAGCCCTAATGATCTACTTCCAAATAAAACAACCACTGAAAATTCTAGAAGCACATTTCCATTCTGACACTAATGGGGTCGCCGTAAGTTGAAATCAACTAGATGGCAAATGTTTTGGTTTATTTTTGGCTTATGTTCTATAATCTTGTTGAGAGCAGTGAATCAGTAAATACTGCAGCACTGCTCTAGGGGAAGTAAAAGTTTACATTCCTATGAGCTCTGGCCACTGAATTTTCATGAATTGATCAATACATAACCCTGTTTCATGTGTGTTTCTGTTTAAAGACATCCTATTTAACATATATTGCTGATTAATTAATATTTAACTCACAGCCAATAACACTATATCTCATGACTGAATAGAGCTTAGCTAATGCATGTATTATTTCCATAAGGGACATCATAGCCTACTTTTGCTTAGGATACTAAACAGAAAACAGCATTTTAGTACTACTCTTGGAGCTCTGGTAGCATAGGGCCTAAAGCACTTCACTGCTAACCAGAAGGCTGGCGGTTCAAAACTACCAGACACTCCTCAGAAGGAAGATGGGGCAATCTACTTCCGTAGTGATACTGCCTCGGAAACCCAAGGAAGGGTCACTATGAGTCAGGGCCGACTCAACGGCACATAACAACAACAACATTGAGATTATTTTAAAGAGCAAAATCACACACAAAAAAAGCACATAAGTATGAAAAATATGACACTAAATAAACAACAAAAAAAAAATAATTATTTACTGCATAACAGAGAAAACAAGAAGGTTGAACAACGTCTCTTTTGACCCCAGCTGGGAACATGCACGTAGGTTGCTCAACTGTTCTACCACTCTACACATTATTGGGGAAACATAATTAAAAACACAATCATCTTCCAACTCAAACAAACCCTCTACAAAAGTAGAAGAGAAAGAAAACAGTTTCAGTATTGAATAAACATTAAGCCAGAGTGTGATATGAATCACAGACACTCCCTTAAAGAGTTGGTGAAGACAGGAAGGAATTCTCATATTGACCAGAAATGTCACCCATTTCTTACATGTTCTCAAAATAAATGATAACTACTCCTCAAGTAAGAACACTTGATATCACTATTTGGTACACAGCCCACTTCCTTAGAATTAATTCTGACTCATAGTGACCCTATAGGACAGAGTAGAACTGCCTCATAAGGTTTCCAAGGTAGTTATCATTGTGGAAACAGAGTACCTCATCTTTTTCCCAAAAACAGACGGTGGGTTTGTAGGGTCAATCTTTTGATTAGCAGCTAAATACTTTCATCCTAAATTCACTTAGTAATTGGAATAACCCACTGCGGTCAATAGGATCCTACTCTTAGAGAACCCTCCTTGGGTTTCCAAAGAGGTATCACTATGGAAGTAGATTGCCCAACCTTCCCTCCAAGGAGCGGCTGGTGGAGCTCCAGCCTTCTGGTTAGTAGTCAAATGCCTTAGGCACTATGTCACCAGAGCTCAAATAATTGGGATAGTCACCTCTATTTGCTAATTGCCTTTATCCAAATGTAGGGGTATTTGGGAAAGGCATATCTTTAAGACCAGAAGTAGGTTTTCAACTTGTTTGCAAGTTTGTTAGGATCCTATCTTCCTAGGATACTAGAAGATAGGAGTGCAATTGTCCTTGATTGATTACATTTTAAAGAGATGGCTTCTAGGTCCTTGAAGAAATATCCTTG
>NW_006922001.1:1081134-1086103 GCF_000298275.1 Orycteropus afer afer | reverse complement strand
ATTGTTTCTTTCTTTAGTTTTCTTTAATAAGGAAGATAAACTGTTCCATTTGTGGAATGTATGAACTTTCTGGGACCTGTGGTTTAATAGCTTAGATTATTTTGGGAAAATTCTCTGCTATTACCTCTTCAAAATTTTTTTCTGCTGAATTTTCCCCTCTCTCCTTATAAAATTATAATTGCACATATTTTAGACTGCTTTCTGTGTTGATTCCTCTGTTCTATTTTTCATGCTTTTTGTCTCTGTGTTTATTAATGTGCTTTGTTGTTGTTGTTAGGTACCATCCAGCAGACTCCAATTCATAGAGACCATATGTACAACAGAACAAAAAACTGCCCAGTCCTGTGCCATTCTCACAATCCCTGCTCCACTTGAGTCCATAGTTGAAAGGACTGTGTTAATCTACATCATTGAGGATCTTCCACTGGTCTTTCTCTGATCCTCCACTTTACCCAGAATGACATTCCTCTGCAAGGTCTGGTCCCTTTTGACAATGTGACCAAAGTAGGGAGACAAAGTGTAGCCATTCTCACTTCCAAGGAGCATACCAGCTGCACTTCTGGAACAGATTTGTTAGTTCTTCTGAAATTCCATTGTACTTTCAGTATTTTTCTTCAGCACTATAATTCAAAGGCATCAATTCTTCTTCAGTCTTCCTTATTCATTAAACAGCTTTCACATGCATATGATGTACTTGAAAATATGGGTTGGGTTTGGCATACCTTAGTCTTCAAAGAGACATCTTTGTTTTTCAGAGTTTAAAGAGGTCTTTTGCAGCAGATTTGCCCAGTGCAATCATGTAAAATTAAAGTAAATTTTAAACAGGAATTATCCAACATATATCACCATATCCTCTTTATTAATTTATGTTTTAGATAATTGCTTTGTAAGATGCTTCATTTTTTTTCTCACTGATTGTTTCTTCTTCTTTCATAATCAAATTGTTTCAATTAATTCTCTGTTTTCATTTCACACTGGGAAATTATGTTCATAAAATATTAAGGAATACATATATACACAAGGAGCCCTGGTGGTATAGTGGTTAAGCACTTGGCTGCTAACTGAAAGGTCAGATGTTGGAAACCACTTTCAATCCTGATGCTGCATTCTTCTTCATATAGTCCAGCTTCTTGGATTATTTGTTAAGCATACAGATAGAATTAGTATGGTGAAAGGTTAATACCCTGACACACACCTTCCTGATATTAAACAACAGCAGCTTGGTATATGTAGAGGTTCATCATTAGCACAATTAAATGTTCTGAAATTTGCATTATTCACAATGATGTCTATAATTTGTATATTGCTCACACATTTAAATGCTTTGGCATAGTCAATAAAACACAGGTAAACATCTTTCTGATATTCTTTGCTTTCAGCTAAGATCTATCTGACATGAGTAATTATATCCCTCATTCTATGTCCTCTTTGGAATCCAGCTTGCACTTCTGGAAGTTCTCTGTCACTATACTATTGCAATCATTTTTGAATTATCTTCAGTAAAGTTTTACTTGATTGTGTTATTAATGATATTGTTTGATAATTCCCACATTCTCTTGAATCACCTTTATTTAGAGGGGACACAAATCGAGATCTCTTCCAGTCAGTTGTCCTGGTAGCTGTCTTCAAATTTTCTTGGCAGAAACAAGTAAGAGCCTCCAGCACTGCATCCATTTGTTGAAACATCTCAGTGGAGGTTCTGTCAATTCCTGGACCCTTGTTTTTGACCAGTTCATTTGGTGCAATTTGGATGTCTTCTTTCAATACCATTGGTTCTTGATAACATGCTATCTCCTGAAATGATTGAATGTCTACCATTTATTTTTGGTACAGTTACTCCATCTCCTTTTGGTGATTTCTGCATCATTCAGTACTTTGCCCATATAATGCTTCAAGATTGCAACTCAGGGCTTAAATTTTTTCATCAGTTCTTTTAGCTTGAGAAATGCTGAGAGTATTCTTCCCTTTTGGTTTTCTAACTCCAGGTCTTTGCACATTTCAATATAATACTTTACTTTGTGTTCTTGAGCCACCATTTAAAGTCTTCTATTCAGTGTTTTTATGTCAATGTTTCTTCATTTTGCTTTGTCTACTCTCTGTTCAAGAGCAAGGTTCAGTGTCCCTTCTGACATCCATTTTGGACTTTTATTCTTTTCCTGTCTTTCGAATTACTGTTTGTTTTTCTTTTTTTTCCCCCCCATGTATGGTGTTCTTGATGTCATCCTACAACTTATCTGGTCTTATGGTCACCAGTGTTCAGTGCATCAAATATATTCTTCAGATGGTCTATCAATTAAGGTGGCATATACTCAAGGTCCTATTTTTCTTCTCTCACATTTGTTTGAATTTCCTCTAGCTTCAACTTGAGCTTGCATATGAGCAATTGATGGTCTATTCCACAGTGAGTTCCTGGCTTTGTTTTGACGGATGATACCAAGTTTCTCCATCAACTCTTTCCACAGATGTGGTTGATTTGATTTCTGTGTATTCCATCAAGCAAGATCCACATGTCATGTATAATCTCCACTTACATTGTTGAAAAAATATATTTGCAATTAATAAGTCTTGGTCTGGCAAAATTCTATCATCTGATCTCCAGTGTTATTTCTGTCACTAAGGCCAACTTTTCCAATCATTGGTGATACTTCTTTGTTTCTAACATTCATTTTCCAATCACTGGTAATTATCATTATATCTTGATTTCATGTTTGGTCAATTTTAGACTGCAGAAGTTGGTAAAATCTTCAATCTCTCTTTTTAAAAAAATTGTGATTTTGGTGTAAGTTTGCAGAACAAATTCATTTTCCATAGAACAGTTCACATACATTTTGTCTCATGACATTGACAGCAATTTCCCACAATAAACAGCTTTCCTCCCACTTCCTCCTCATAGCTGTCTCTTCCCTTTGTCCTTCCATCCCCTGCACTCCTGACCCTGAGCTGTCTCCTTGTGCATACACAGCCCTTCTATTCTCCCATAATTGATCTTTCCAAAAAGCGTATCTACCTCATGTAAATATTCAGCTCATATGCCTATCTTTTGTTTGGTTGCTGCTTCCATTGGCATCTATTGTAGAACCAAGCAATGTGAAGTATTTGACAACTTCAATCTTTTCTCCATTTATCGTGATGCCACTTATAGGTCCAGTTGTAAAGATTTTTGTTTTCTTCATATTGAGATATAATCCATACTGCAGACTGTATTCGTCAATCTTTATCAGTAAGTGCCTTAAGTCATCCTCACTTTCAGCAAACAAAGTTGTATTGTCAGCATACCGCAGGTTGTTAGTTATTCTTCCTCCAATCCTAATGCCACGTTCTTCTTCATATAGTTCAGCTCCTCAGATTATTTGCTCTGCATACTGATTGAATAAATATGGTGAAAGGCTACAACCCTGATGTAATCCCTTCTTGATTTTAAACCATACAGTGTCCCCTTGTTCTGTTTGAACAACAGCCTCCTGGTCAATGTACAGATTCCTCATGAGCACAATCAAGTGTTCTGGAATTCCCATTGTTCTCAATGTCATCCACACTTTGTTATGATCTACACAATCAAATGCCTTTGCATAGTCAATAAAACACAAGTAAACATCTCTCTGGTATTCTTTGCTTTGAGCCAGGATTCATCTGACAGCAACTATGATAACCCTTGTTCCACATCCTCTTCAGAATCCAGCCTGCACCTCTGGAGGTTCTCTGTCAATATACTGCTGCAACCATTTTTGAAATATCTTCAGTAAGATCTTACTTGTGTGCAATATTTATGATATTGTTTGATAATTTCCACATTCTGTGGGATCATCTTTTTTGGAATAGGTACAAATATGGATCTCTTCCAATCATTTGGCCAGGTAGCTGTCTTCCAAATCTCTTGACAAAACTGCGAAACTGCCTTCTGTGGGGCATCTGTTTGTTGAAATATCTCTGGGTGTTCCATCAATTCCTGGAGCTTTGTACTTCAGCAATTCCTTCATTGCAGCTTTGACTTCTTCCTTCAATACCATTGGTTCTAGATCACATGCCACCTCTGAAATGGATGAAGATTGACCAGTTCTTTTTGGTACAGTGACTCTGTGCATTCCTTCCATCTTCTCTTGATGTTTCTTGCATCATTCAATATTTTGTCCATAGAATGTTTCAATATTGCAACATGAGGCTTAAATTTTTTCCTCAGTTCTTTCAGCTTGAGAATTTTTTTTTTTTTTAATTGTGATTTGGGTGAAGATTTGCAGAGCAAATTCCCTTTCCATAGAGCAGTTCATGTACACTTTGTCACATGATATTGACCAGTTTACCACAATGCAGCAGCTCCCCTCCCACCTCCTCCCCACAGTTATCTCTTCCCAGTGTCGTCCATCCCTCCATGGGCTCCTGTCCCCGGAGCTGCCTCCCTGTGCATAAGCAGCCCTTCTTTCTCCCATGATTGTACTCTCCAAGGAGTGTATCTACTTGAGATAAATGTTCAACTCATATGCCTGTCTTTTATTTGGCTGGAAACCACAGGTTTGGGTTCAATTCCAGACCTGAAGGGCAGCTAGGGGCCATAGTCTCAGTGGTTCCACTAGGCTCTATCAGACTAGCAAACCAGCCCCTCCTTTTTTCCTCCAAATGATTTTGAATTTTGTTCCACACTGTTCTCCCTCTCTATCAAGGATCTCCTACATAGATCCCCTTCCAAGTGGATGACAGTAGTAGCTGGGCACCATCTAGTTCTTCTGGTCTCATAGTCGTATAGGTTGTAGATCAGATGGTGTACCAGTTGCTAAGACTAATTGTTTCCATCATTTTTGGTTTTCTTCATTCTTCTTTGCTCTGGACGAGGAGAGATGTGTCGTTTCATCTAGATGGCAGCTTGCTAGCTTTTAAGATCCCAGTTGCTACTCGCCAAAGTAGGAGGTGGAACAATGTCTTGTATAGTATGTTATGCCAATTGAGCTTGATGTCCTCTGTGACTATGGTCCCAAGC
>NW_006922001.1:1079402-1080694 GCF_000298275.1 Orycteropus afer afer | reverse complement strand
CTTTGTCTGTCTGAGCTGCTCTTTGAAATCTTCTGTTCAGCTCTTTTGTCCTTCATTTCTTCCATTCTGTCATTTCTTCCATTTGCTTTCGCCACTCTCCTCTCAAGGGCAAATTTCAGAGTATGTTCTGTCATACCTTTTGGTCTTTTATTCTTTTCTCATCTTTTTAGTGACCTCTTGCTTTCTTCATGGATGATGTTCTTGATGTCATCCCATGATTCTTCTGGTTTTTGGTCATTGGTGTTCAATGAATCAAATCTAATCTTTAGATGGTCTCTATAGACTATCTAAAAAGAGAATCAATCTGTAGGTTCTCTTTTTTCTCCTTTGGAGAAGTCTTTGGACACACATAGAAATTTAATTTTTACAAGGTCCCATTCATCCAATTTATCTTCTGCTGTTTGTGCATTTTAGGTTATAAATATAATATATAGCCATATAATATATGGCTATTTATGCCATATATTATGACTCCTAAATTTGCCTCTATTTTTTTTTTCTTGAGGAACTTTATTGTTGTAGGTTTACATTTAAGTTTTTGAGCCATCTGGACTTAGTTTCTGTGTGTGAAAATTTTGTTTCATTTTTTTTTTGCAAATTGATATCCAGATTTGACAACATCATTTTTTAAATAGACAATCTCTTCCCCATTTAATGGATTTCAGCCCTTTGTCAAATATCAGCTGAACATAGGTCGATGAATCTGTTTCTAGGTTCTCCATTCTATTTCATTGGTCTATGTGTCTGTTGTAATAATACCAGGCAGGTTTGACTACTGTGGCTGTATAGCAGGTTTTGAGATCCAGGAGTGTGAGACCTCCTACTTTCTTCTTATTATTCAATAGTGCTTTGCTTTTTTGAGGTCTCTTTCCTTCCCATATAAAGTTAGTGAATGGTTTTTCCATATTCTTAAAGAATGTTGATGGGATCTGGATTGGGATTGCATTGAATGTATAGATTTCTTTAGATAATATTGACTTTTTTAACATTTTCAGAATTTTCAATCTTCTTATCCACAAGTATGGTATATTCTTCCATTTATGTAAATCTCTTATGGTTTCTTGAAGTAGTCTTTTGTAGTTTTATTTGTACAAGTTTTGTTTTTTGTCCCTGGTAAGATTTATTCCCAAGTTGGTTTTTTTTTTTTTTTTGGTAGCTATTGTAAAGTTCAGAGCTCTGGTGGTATAGTGCCTAAGGCATTTGACTGTTAACCAGAAGGCTGGTGGTTCATACCCACCAGCCACTCCTTGGAAAGAAGGTTGCATAATCTACTTCTGTAGTGATACTGTCTC
>NW_006922001.1:1078113-1078657 GCF_000298275.1 Orycteropus afer afer | reverse complement strand
ACTTGGTCATAATGTAATATTTTTTGTTTATGTTGTGGATTCTATTGGCTAGGATTTTGTAGAAGACTTTTGCATTTATATTCATGAAGGATATTGGTCTGTAGTTTTCCTTTTCAGTGATGTCTTTGCCTGGTTTTGGTATCAAACTTATGCTTGCTCCATGAAGTGAATCTGGGTGGATTCCATCGTTTTCTATGTTTTGGAATAGTTTGAGTAGGATTTGTGTCAGTTCTCTGACAATTTGGTAGAATTCTCTATGAAACTGTCTGGGTCAGACTTTTTGTTGTTGGTAATTTTTTTTATGACTTATTGAATTTATTCTTTTGTTATAGGTCTGTTCAATTGTCCACCTCAGTCTGTGTTAGTTTAGATAAGTAGTGTGTTTCTAGAAATATGTCCATTTCTTCTAGATTTTGATATGTGTTTTATTACAGTTCTTTATGGTATCCTGGTATTACCGTTTTTTATTTCAGTTGGTTCTGTTGAGATGTCACTCAATCTGTTTCTTATTTGCGTTCTTTTTTTTTCCCTCCTCTTTTCCTTT
>NW_006922001.1:1074645-1077322 GCF_000298275.1 Orycteropus afer afer | reverse complement strand
CAATCCTACTTCCGTAGTGATACTGCCTCAGAAACCCAAGGAGGGGTCGCTATGAGTTGGGGCCGACTCGACGGCACATAACAACATAACTATTACTGTGGAGTCATCTATTTGTCTTTTCAATTTTATTGAAGTGTGATTTATGTATTTTGGGGCTCTTTCAATGGGTATATAGAGATAGATATAGATATAGACATAGATATATTATTATTATATCTTCTTTTCTGATTCATCCTTTAATCATTATATTGCTATATAATGTTAAAAAACATCCTTGTTTACTATGGTGTTTTTTGTCTTAAAGGCAATGTTTTGAGAAATTAATATTGCCACTCCTGTTGTTTTTTTGGTTTCCATCTGCTTGATGTATCTTTTTCCAACTTTTGATTTTTAGTCTACCTTTGTCTTTGTTTCTAAGGTATGTGTCTTGTACACAGCATATTCATAGGTTATGTTTTCTCATCCAGTCTGAAACTCTCCATCATTAAGTGGTGCATTTAATCCATTGGCATTCAGTGTAATAACCAACAAGTATGACTTAGTTGATGTCATTTTTGTTATTTATTTATTTATTTATGTTTATGGTGTTCCTGGTTTCTTTGTTCCATGTAATTTTCTGTACTGAGCTCATGCTTATGAATCATGTTACTATTTTCTTCATTGCTGTTGTTTTAATATTTGATAAATACTTGTGCTTGTCTTCTTTTTTATTGTGATGTGAAGGTTTATCATTTTTCTTTGAGGTTACCTTGTGATATACAATTTTCTTCACAAGTTTAGAACAGTCCATTCTGTCTTGCAACTCTCTTGACTTCCTCACCATTTAGAAATTCTGTAGCTACACTATTTTTTCCCTATTTTTGGTGTGGGGTTGCTCTCATTTGCCAATTGATGTTTCTGGTTCCCTGTTTACAATCTTCTAAGCTTATTTTTCTTTGAATATTTCCATAAATGGGCTGGTTTTGTTTTATGTCATATTGTGTATTAATGGTTGGTTGTTTGCTATTATTGGTTCTCTGTGTGAAGGACTCCCTTTAATTTCTCTTCCAAGGTTGGTCTGGTTTTAACAAATTCCCTTAATTTCACCATCATATTTAAGGGAAAATTTTTCCAGGTATATAATTCTTGGTTGGTAATTTTTTTTTTTTTTTCTTTCAGTGTTTTATATATCACCTTTTTACCTGCATGGTTTCTGCTGAGAAATCCGAGCTTAGTCTTATTGGTTTGTAGGTATCATTTCATTTTTCCTGTGCTGCTTTCGGGATTCTTTGTTTCTCTTTGCACTTGGTGACTTTGATGATAATACGTCTTGGTGATTTTCTTTTGAGGTTTATCCTGTTTGAGTTTCTTTGGACTTCCAGAATGGATATACTCTAATCTTCCATGGTATCACGGAGATTTTCTTCCAGTTTTCTCAGTCATTTTATTTTTCTCTTCCTGTTCTGGAATTCTGATTACATATAGGTTATTCCTTTTGATAGGATTCCACAGGAATCTTAGGCTGTCTTCATATTGTTTTGATTTTTTTTTTTTTTTTTGATCCCTTTCCAAAGAAGTATTCAGATATTTGTCTTCAATTTAATTAATTATGCCTTCTATTGATTTGATTTTACTCTTTTGTCCTTTCAATGTGCTATTTCAGAAAATTTAATATTAATCTTCTGGATTTCTATCTGTAGATTTTGTATCAGTTCTAATTTTTCATGCATTTTGTCATTTTGTTTTTGTATTTCCTTCTGAACTTGTTTTAGGATTAAGTCTGTTTTTTCCTTAATTTTGTCAGCATTTTCCTTGAGCTGTCTCTCAATCTGTTGAAGGTATGTAAATATAATTCTTTTGAATTCCTTATCAGGGAGTTTCAATACTGCTTCTTTCTCAGGGGTGTGTCTTGGGTATGTATCCTGCTCTTTGTTTCTCCTGCTTTGTCTTGTTTCTTTGTGTGGACTGTCATGGTCTATTTTTTCCAATACATTGTGACTTTGTTGTATTTCTTTTTAATTGGTGACTGTATGTTGGAGTGATTCATCCAAGATGTTAGTTTTCTTTTCTTTTTTTTTTTAGTGGATCTATCTGAGTAAGTAGGATACTGTACTCCTCTATTTGTTACTGGGCTACCCTTATGCACTCTCTACTTATCTCCTGGTGGGTGTGATAGGGAATTAGCATAGGTGCACAGATCTCTGTTAACTGTTTGTGAAGAGCAGTGAAAGGTGATTCAGGCTCTTATTGTTGGTCATGTATCATTGGCCATTTGCTTCAGAAGGAAGGGTTGGCCACCACTCAGTAAGTGGAGCTACAGGAGGTACTGGTGTGGCTGGGTCATATGGGCACATTTGCTGTCTCCTACTCACTTAGACAAAAATAGCAATCAATAAAACATCAAAGAAGTAAAAGCAAGAGGTCAAGAAACACACTGTGTAAACACACAGGAACAATCAGCAAGAAGAGAAAAAAAAAAAAAAAAAGAGAAAGGCAATTAATGAGAGAAAATATTTAAATAAATACTTTAGAAAGCCAAAAGAAATATAAATAGGAGAAGAAAAATAAAAAACCTGCAATATTTGGGGAGGAGGGAATAAGAGAAAAGAGGTAGAGTAGGAGAATAATGAAGAAAATGGGAAAAATGCAAAAAGAAAAACAAGGAATGGAGAGAACCACAAGACACACAAAAATGGTA
>NW_006922001.1:1064908-1073460 GCF_000298275.1 Orycteropus afer afer | reverse complement strand
TGTTATTTTGAACATTTCCATTTTACCTATTTTTATAGTTTCCATTTTTCTTATGCCATTCCCCACCTAGGTATGTAAGTATTATTATTTATCTGTTAGTGCTGATATTTTAGGTGTCTCTGAGTCTGGATCTGTTGGTTGATTTGATTAATGATATAATGTTGTTTTTCCTTGCTCTTTTGTTTCCTCATATTCTTTATTGAAAATCATACATAGTGACTGTGATAGTAAGTTTGTGTGTCAACTTGACTGAACTTAGTTGAGTGGCTGGGCAGCTGGATGTAGTATTCCTCATGATGAGACTGGTAATCAACTCCATGGCGGAATCTACTGTGAGCAGTTGAGTGGGATGTGGTCTGCTTCCTGTATACAAAAGGAAGCCTTGGGGAATGGTCTCTAGTTTATGGCATGCTTGAACCCTCCATTTAGCCTTGTCATTGTTCAGCAGCCTGCCATGCTCTGCTGACCTTGGGACCTTAAATGGACTTAAATTAATAGCCTGCCATGTGATTTGGTAAAATTGGGACTATGCCTTTTCACTTGTTAACCTTGGGCTTGTCAATATCAGTAATCAGTAGCTGTTTGAGTGAAGAAAAGCCTGAGCATCAGTGGGCCAAGAGCAGGAGGCAGAGCTGAAACCCAAGGTTGAGGGGCTTTCATCCAGCCTTTAGAGCCTGGCACTTTTAAGTTGGACTTAAAGCCTCCAAATTGTAAGAAAAAACTCTTGTTTGTTAAGGCCTTCCATTTGTGGTATATTCTTGTCAGAGTGGCACTAGGTAACCAAAACAGTTGCTGGAACAGTAGAGACCAAAGTAAATCATTTTTATGCCTGAAAATAGTCCCACTTCTTCTGCTAGATCATTAGTGATTAGGAGTGTTCAGTCAACCTGCATAAAAATTTCCCTGGACTTGGATTTTAGTCTTGCTATGGAGATGGTGTGGGATTGGGCAGTGTTTTGTTCTGCTGTGCATGGGGTTGCTATGAGTCAGAAATGACTCGATGGCACCTAACAACAACAACAACAATGCTTCCTTCACATGTACCATCAGATTCAAATTCCCTAGAATTAAACTTAGATTAGCAGCAGAGATGTCAGCAGGCTTTATTAGTGCTCCAGCTCCACCCTCACCATCTTGCCTTCTCTATGAACCTGTTTCTTCAAGGGTTCCTCGGTTCCTCTCCACTCTTGTCACATCTTATTTATTTATTTATTTATTTATTTATTTATTTATGCTCATGTGGTATTGCAGGCCATAGTGTTGTTAATTTTTGTTTGGTTGGTTTACTTTTATTTCTTTGAAAGCCTTGTGACTCCCTTTTTCTGTTTTTAGTACCCTTCTCTCCTCTTGCTGGAATCCAAATGTTGTTTGGTATCATTGTTGGGTTGTGTGCGGCAAAGAGTTTCCTTCTCTTCCCATTAAAACCGTGGTACAATATATTCAATGACATTGATATAGGATTCCATTTAGGACTGTTTCCTGCCCTTACAAGAGTAGGACTTTTCTTTTACCATTCCCTAGATGCAACTCGTCTTCATCTGTACCTTGTTAAAAATATGCTTTGTGGTCCCACTGCGATACCAGAAGCCTCCCCTACTCCTCTTCCGCATTGAAGGGTTTTGGTGAGAATTATCCCCTTGCCTGAACTTATGCCTGAGCCTATCTTCCCGAACTGCATCATCATGGGAAGCCTTCTCCAGTTTCTTTCTGTGCTCCCATATATCCTCATGAGTGCTTTGTGGAAGCCTGTGCAGAGATTTTGCAAGTGTGTATAAGCTGTTATGTCTGTAGCTCACATAGTTTCTATATTTATATTGAGTTTCACACTTACCCTTTAGCATATGTAAAACAAAAAAAATGTGGATTTTCATTACCCTCTTATGTGATATCTGGCAGTCAGTGCTTATACTCACCTGCTATCTCCTTGATTTCGAGATACTTGATTATTCTATGAAATCAGTGCTTTGATGGCTTCTTAGAGATTTTTCTTGTTGTTAGGTTTGGAGCAATACATTTCTAGCCTTTTAAATCCCAGGCAGAAAAGATTCCTCTCAATCAATATCTTATTTCATGAACTATACAAAAATCTTGCAGTTTTGTACCTCTGAATTCTTTTTCCTCTTATCTTACATTCTAATATAT
This sequence comes from Orycteropus afer afer, assembly GCF_000298275.1. NCBI lineage: Eukaryota > Metazoa > Chordata > Mammalia > Tubulidentata > Orycteropodidae > Orycteropus > Orycteropus afer. The sequence goes on along the minus strand of NW_006922001.1, from coordinate 1,071,318 downwards.
TCTAGTTTGTTACTTTTTCCTCCTTTAAAGTCTACAAGTTAGAGATTATTATTTTTACTATATATAATGTATGCAAAAACAAATGTTTACCATTTTGTTTTCTTACTGTGTCCTCCTACCTATCAGACCACCTTTGTGGTATCACTAAAACAATTTTAGGAAAAGTACTTCTTCTAATGAGAATAAACTTAGATTATGTTTGTTTTTATGTGTATGTATACACACACATATATGTATATGTGTGTACATTTATATATATACAATTTATTCATTATTCCAAAATACAGTTTCACTAGTATCATTTCAAAATTTACCGTTATTTTCCCCCAAGTACTTTAAAGATATTTCACTGACTTCTGATTTCCACTGTTGCTGTCAAGAAGATGGCTGTCAGTCTTCATGCCTTTATTTGTAAGTAATTGGTCTTTTGTTTCTGACTTATTTTAAGCTGGGATTTTCTTTTTTTTTTTTCAGGCAGCTTCACTACCAGATACCTACATATAAATTTGTTTTTAATTATCCTACTTTCCTGCTTAGTATTAAAACCTGAATATAAGAAATTATATTTTTCAGCAATTCTACATTTTTTTTTTACTATATCTTCGATTATAGCTTCATTTGTATTTTCATAACTATCATTATTTTGAATTTCTGAATAGTTTTAGGACTAGCTTTATTATTTGGTCTTCTCATTTCTCAATCTATCAATATTTTCCATATTCTTGTCTTTTTATATTTCTTAAGGTCTTAATTTCTTGAAGGTGCACTTACAGATGACTAATTTTACCTTCTAACTCGACTGCTATTCAGAAGGCTGGAGGTTCAAACCCACCAGCCACTCCCTGGAAGGAAGTTTGGGCAATCTACTTCCATAGTGATACTGCCTCAGAAACCCAAGTAGGGGTCGTTATGAGTGCGGTCCGACTGTAAGGCACATAACAACAACAACAACAACATCTAGTATTTATTTTAAATTTCATATTACTTTTATTTTCTTTCTTCAAATTCTGTGTTCTTATCAGATCTACTTGTTAAATTTCTGTTATGTTTCTGTCTTCTCTTTTTATTTCTTTAGGTATATTAAAATTAAACATGTACAGTTGTCATTGTTAGGTGTTATCAACTTTGTTCTGACTCATAGCAGACCTGTGTGCAACAGAATGAAATACTGTCTGGCTCTGATCATCCTCACAACCATTGCTATATTTGAGCCCATTGTTGTAGCCACCGTATCAATCTATCTCATTGAGGGTCTTCATCTTTTTTGCTGACCTGCTACTTTATCAAGTATGATGTCCTTCTCCAAGGACTGGTTCCTCCAGATAATATGTCCAAAGTACATGAGATAAAGTGCTACCATCTTGTCTTTTAAGGAGTATTCTGGATGTACTTCCAACACAGATTTCTTTGTTCTTCTGGCAGGCCATGGTATATTCAATATTGTTTGCTGGAAACATCAATGGCATCAATTTTCCTTTAGTCTTCTATACTCATTGTCAGGTAATTCAGAAACATTTTGAAATCTCATCTTGCTTATTTTTCTGCTGATAGTCATTGTGTCTTGTTTGTCATGTGCTTTGTGTCTTGTTTTATAGTTGATAATTGGTGTGAATGTTTATCTTTGGAAACTTTTGAGACCTGTTTTTAAGATTTCCCTAGAGAAGGCAGATTTTTGTTTCTTACAGGTTTCTAGGTGCCTTGAAAATCCAGAATCACTATGAAAAAGAATCATAGCTTACATTTATTGGTAAAACATAAATAATGTGAATATCAGCCTCAGAATTACATAAAAGCTGCATTCTTATTATGAATCATAATGAAGGATAATCAATACCATTTTGCCTTTGATGTGTTTAAAGTGCTTAATTTGTTAACAAACTCTACCATTATAAACACTATACTGATTGAACTTATTAATGTTTTAATAGGTATAATTATTCAACTAACCATATTGCAAGAAATTGAAGGTTCTCATTAAGAAAATATCTAATATTTACCAACAATAGTGAGATGTAGACTCTCAATCTATATATCATACATTTGGTGTAGCTAATTAAGAATTAAGTAAGAAACTAAAATAAGTGAAATTTACAAAGAATGATGCCTAACACATAACAGGTACACAATAAAGTGTAAGTACTATTATCATGCAACTGATGTTGACTGTGTTTTAATGATTTTAGTCTTATTATTTCATGAAATGCTTCATTTAATAATATTCTTGTTTGGAAAAAATTGATTTTTTTTTTTTTATCATCACAGAAAAACAATTAAGTTTAGAGAGTTAAATAAACTTGTCCAATGCTCATAGTAAATAGCAAATACAATATTTAAATTAATGTGTAACTCCCCTAAATCTAGCATAATTTTAATGTAGTCCTCTTTAATATCCTACTCATTGTCAATTAGGTATAAATTTGAGTGGAAATATGAGCATTGATTAACTTGCAATTAGAGATCATTTTCACATCCTTGAAAATCACTAATATGATATTACAATGTAAAAGTAAGGTTAACGTTTTTGCAAGTCCAAGTCCAGAAATCCTAAACACATAGAAGGAAAAGTAAGTTATCTGTATAGTTCTTTGTCAGAATTTTTTGCATTCACAATACACAGGTAGAGAAGAAATTATACATCACAAAATAAAGAATCACTCACAAAGGGAGAAAAAAATGTGCTTCTGTATTTAGATTTGTGAAGCTCACAGGTCACTTTCAGGCTACATTCCCCATAATCTGAAGGAATGGGGTGGAGATAGATTGAGAGTTTTCTTTTCCTCTGAAACAATCAGGGAAATATATTCCAAGCTAAAATGGGGGAGAAAAGAGCTCATTATTCATGACATAGTGTCATACATCCTGTAGTCTTTCAAGAATATAATTGATGATGATGATGATGTGTCAGTTTTATGTGTACCTCTCTTTTGTCCTTGACATTATAGCTTGCATTATCCTGCCTACATGTAACAAAGTAAACTTCAAAGTCAGTCAATATAAACTGGAATTTCAGGAAGTAAAAAAGATGTCAGATTTCAAAATAATAATTCTCCCTTTCTTCTAGATTCTTCTTTTTATTCAAAACCACTTTCTCTGACAGCTTTTCTAACTCTTTATTATTCCTTTACAGAAATCATCCCTGATTGCAACGACCTCTGTCTCCAATTTTTCTGACAAGCATCTGAGAATTATGGCACTAGCATTTACCCTCTTGTTCACATCAGACTGTTCCTTCTGCACTTGGAATAATTCAGAAGATGTGATATTTGAGTAATGTAAGCTTAAAGGACACAAGCAATTTCTATTGCTCTCAAAGATAGTGACCTCTTGTTCTTAAAAGAAAGGCTTGACCTTCTATACCATCTCTGAGGCCAGAGTAGGTCTGCTTGAAAGGTGAACAATAAGGAAATGACTCATTGTACCAAAAATTCAAAACTCACATGGACCCTGCAATATCATTCAATCCTCTCATTTTGTGTTTTAGGGAACTAAGACAACAAGAAATTCTAGTTTGTTCAAAGGCATGCATATTTTTAAATGCAAGAATTCTTATTTACCACATCATGACAAATTTACATGTCAATTTTCTTAATATAAATCTGTTTTGTGTGAAGTTCTCCAATATAAAAAATATCATACTTTAGAAATTGAAAAATAGTTGGGTAGAAAAATATGTTATCCACCCTTTTTCTGCCAACTTCTTAATTTGGCCAATAATGGCTGTGAAGTAGAGTGATGGTTTTCCTTACACAGTGACTCTTGCTCAGTTATTTCTCTCACAGTGGTTTTCAGGGATCTCAGGGAAACAATGCCCAGTGAAACTGAAAAGTGGACCACTTTTCAAAAATGAGAAAATTATTTCTTACTCCTGTAGACTTGGTTGCACTGAAAAGTCTTAATCTTCAAAGACAAAATGTATCTTTAGTAAAACTGTGATTTTTATTTTCTCTTGCAATTTCAAGCTCTTCACTTTGTACCATTTATTTATTTTCTTTTTTAAGGCGTATCTCACAGATGATGGGATCCCATGTTCTGCAAAAAAAAAAAAAAAAATTACATGAACCCCTTCACATTAAGAAGTAATTCATGACACTTTTGCTCATTGTGTTGTTGTTCTGAGGTGATATTGAATTGGTTCTGACTCATAATGATCTTATGTATGACAGAACGAAACACTGCCGAGTCCTGCCGTGTCCTCACAGTCTTTGTTATGCTTGATCCCATTGTTGCAACTCCTATGTCATTCTATCTCATTGAGGGTCTTGCTCTTTTTCAATCATCCTCTTCTTCACCATACATACTGTCTATTTCTAAGGAAGGGTCACTCCTGATAAAATGAACATAATACAAGAAGCAGTCTCATCATCTTCATTTCTAAGGAGCATTCTGTCTGTACTTCTTCCAACACAAATTTGTTTATTCTTCTGGTAGTCTATAATATAATTAATATTCTTCTCCATCACCATAATTCAAATGTATCAATTCTTATTCAATTTTCCTTAGTCATTGTCCAGATTTCTAAGATATGTAAAGTGTTTGAAAATATCATGGCTTGGATCAGGCATACCTAGTCTTCAAAGTGATACTGCTCTTTAACACTGTAAGTAAATCTTTTGTAGCAGAGAGGATCTCTCTTGTGACAGTGGTTAAAGCATTCAGCTGTTAATCAAAAGGTTGGTGGTATGAATCCACATAGGAGAAAGAGGAGACAATATGCTTCCATAAATATTTACAGCCTTGGAAACCTTAATGGGACAGTTCCCCTCTATCCTATAGAGACATTATGATTTGGAATTGACATGAAGGCAGTGGGTTAGTGGGTTTGCAACAAATTTTCCCAGTGCAATTTGTCATTTGATTTCTTTATCATTGCTTTTGTGGACATTGATTATAGATCCAAGTAAAACAGAATCCTGGAGAATGTCAATGTTTTCTCTGTTTATCATGAAATTTCTTATGGAGCCACCTGTGAGGATTTTTATTTTCTTTATGTTAAGGTACAATGTCTACTAAAGATTGTAATCTTAGATCTTCAGTAAGTGCTTCAAGTCCTCTTAGTATTCAGTAAGCAAGATTGTGTCATCTGCATATCGCAGTTCTTAATGAGTCTTCCTCCAATCCTGATGTTTTGTTCTTTTTTATATAGCCCAGTTACTCAGATTATTTGCTCAGCACACAGATTGAATAAGTGTGGTGAAAGGCTACAACCCTGACACACACCCTTTCTAAGATTTTAAACCATAGAGTATTCTCTTGTTCTATTTGAATGCCTGCCTCTTGGTGTATGTAAAGCTTCTTTATAAACACAATTAAATATTCTGGAATTCCTGTAACATTGTGCACACAATCCAATACCTTTGCACAGTCAATCAAAACAGGTAACATCATTCTGACACTCTGCTTTCAGCCAAGATTCAACCATCATAGATATGTTTACATTTCAAAATAATATTTAATGGATAATTTTTTATATAAATAGTAAATTTCAAATGTTACTATCAGAAGACTATTGACTAACATCTCTGTATAATATAGAGGCAAGTGGGGAAGAAGATTGTGATTTTTTGGTATACATCACTGCTGAATAATCACAAACCTTCCAAAAGTGATCATTGATTGTACGTTTGAAAATGTTGCTGTGTTTCAATTTCCTGGAATATCGTTCAGCAGCGTTAAGGCTGCAAACATAATTTGATGTAACAGTTGATATTTTTTTCCCCAAACATTCCCTCTCGTCTTTATAATCAACACATATCAATTTAGATTGCTCTATGTGACAAGTACTTTTCTAAGCCCTTTACAAATATTAATCATGAAGTACTCACAAAAAAAAACTTTCAAGGTAGGTACTATTATTAATTCTGTTACATAAATGACAAAACTGAGGTTAAATAATTTATCAGATCCTTCACTTGAGTAACAAGTATTATCTTTCAATGGATACTGAAAGGACTTAAGTTCAGAATTTAAATATTAAAAACAACTGAAAAATAAAACTTTACTCATTATAACTTTTAAAGGAGATAAAACATGTATTAACAAGTAATCCTTGATGTTTCTGTTTCTCACTATATGCAAAATCCTGAAACAACTAAATATGAAGTGAGAAAGTCAGAATATTGGAGAATCAGATTTAGTGGTATGTTATCTTTCCCTACATATTTCAGGAACACGGAAATGAACTTGATCTTAGACCTACTGGCATTTTACTATACAATTATTGAATGTCTGAAGGTCTTATCATCACTTGAGGAATTTACATGAATTTAATTCTTGTATAATACAAGGGGACATAAAGACAAACACCTGGCTTGAAGATTAAGCTCCCTTGTCTTGCAATATAGAAATACTTAATGTCTTCCACATTTACACATATTAGATTATGTCTGGATTTTTTTTTTTTTTTTTTTTTT
>NW_006922001.1:1062843-1064438 GCF_000298275.1 Orycteropus afer afer | reverse complement strand
TAGAATTCTATATTGGAGTTGCTACAGACATTTATTCTAGTTATAGAGAAGTTATTTTTCTAATTACTCTAAACATTTATATATGAAAAATACTAATTCCTATCTAATAGGATTTCTTTAATTCAAAATATATTTCCACTTCTCTGTTGTTAAATATATATTTTAATATGAATAATAATAATAATAATAATAAAATTCACTGCCATTTAATAATAATAATAATAAAACTCAGATCTGACTCATAGCAACCCCTCCTTGGGTTTCTGAAGAGATATTTCTATGGAAGTAGATTGCCCAATCATCATTCCAGGGAGTGGCTGGTGGGTTTAAACTGCCAGCCTTCTGTTTAGCAGTCAAATGCCTTAGGTACTGTGTCACCAGAGCTCTTAATATAAATAATATGAGATTAAATTGTAGCACTTAAGAAAGTTTCCTATCATTTCAGAAAAATAAGACATTGACATTTGACAACAGACACAGTCTTGATATATAAATATCAAATTAATTTTAAATCAATTTATTTAAATATGTTAATATATAAATACTTTGCTTATATTTTAGCATGATTTTTCTGGACTATGTTTTAAGATTCCCCTTCAACTGATGAAAAAAGTTGATAATTCAAAAAGTAGACTTCTAACTCCAAGAAGGAGATCCTTATATGCTGTTTATGTGAATCATTTGATAATTACATTTCTAATATAAATAATCAACATATAACTTTGATTCACATAATAGAGATTCTCAAATATTTGACTGTACCTTAAGTGTACCTTTTCAGTAGAACAGTCAACTTAAATTACCATGGAGGATGATGAATAGGGTTCATTGAACAATGTACAATGTGTTCCTCAATGCTATTAGGGCTAAACTACCAACATTATTATTTTTTTTTAATGAAAATACAATAAGTATCAAGATATCCATTATATGAGTAAATATATATTGAAATTTTGCATAATTACCTCAGCTTTTCCTTTCTATCTCTTTCTATCATTGTCTGTCTCTGTGTGTGCTCATTTCTATCGTGATATAAAATGTAACATAAAAAACTAAAGTTCTGGCTTCCATTCTTTTTAGAACTCTCCTTCCCCACAGTTTCTGCTACCTTGAATTTGATTATATCATTTAACTTTTGTCATTATATTTTTTAAAATTCTATATTCTCTTGTGTTATAGGTTTTTTAAATATATATCTCTATTTTTATTGTTTATATAGTACACAGAGATTTACAAAATTTTTATATTGCTTCAACATTATGTTTTGGTGTTTATGCACATTGAGTTTTCTGATGTCTGTTTTAGTCAATGTAATTATATATGAATAAAATGTTTTCTATTTTATGATTAAATTGTGGTACACTTATAATTTCCTCTTCTGAAGAATACATATATTGTTTCTTTTTTTTTTTTCATTGCAAACTATATCACAATTAACTTCTTTAATATTTTACATTTTTCTTCTCAGGACTATATTATAGCTGTGATATGTAGAATATTTGGGGAGGAAAAGGGATAGGCTTTTTGCAACATGCTATCAAGAGTAACAAATTTTTCTGGCATATAAAACAAAATACATATATACATTTAATTTA
>NW_006922001.1:1060293-1061833 GCF_000298275.1 Orycteropus afer afer | reverse complement strand
CAATCTACTTCCATAGTGATACTGCCTCAGAAACCCAAGGAGGGGTCGCTATGAGTCAGGTCTGACTCGATGGCACATAACAACAACAACAACAATTGAGATAAGCCTGAGGGAACATTTTGGGCCATAATAAGGAAGATGTATTGATTATCAGTGTGGAGATTGCCGATAGGTTAAGAATAGTTCTTGTTTTAAGTGAAAAAATATTTTTATTAGGCAGTCTGCTTAAACTTCATCTACTTGATCTTTCTTTCACAGATTGTACAAAGGTAAATGTCAGCTTGCAACTGTGGGAATTACTGAATCTATAATTTTTTTTTTTAATAAGAATATTGATACCATAATTCAGCTTATTCAAAAATTTTCATTACACCCATAAATATTTATTCTACTTACTGTCACACTTAGGAATTCCAAATTCTCCTATCATTCTACATGTAACTAAAACAAAAACTAAAAAAAGACCAAAATAATTCTACTTCATGTAAGCAAGTAAAAGCCCAATGTTAATTTTTTTTGTCCGAAGATTTTCACAATATTTCTCTTCCTATAATAAATAAGTAAATAAATAAATAAATAAGAAAAAGAAGCACAGAATATATTCAATAGTATATTCTAGTTGTTAAATTCAATTAGATTCAATATGTAGTTTTTACCTCCAACTTATTTCTGACTCTTTAAAAGTGATTAGATGGACCAGTGCTTCTTTTCCTCATTGTTTAGGCTGGAAACAAAAGAAATGATCTTAATTGGAATAAAGAAATGTAATATGTCAGTGAGTCAATTTCCAGATGTCTTATATTACACACAGTTTATGACATATGAACAGCTAGCTGAATGAAAGTGTTCCTTAAGTGTGCTTAAGCCAATGGTCCAGCTTTCCAAGAATAAAATTAAATAAAGTAAATGTATTATAGTTTACTCTATGTATTCAAAAATGTACATTAAACCCACAAATATTTATTCCACTTACTTTCACACTTAGGAATTCCAAATTCTCCTATCATTTTATATGTAACTAAAACTAAAAATAAAGGACCAAAATAATTCTACGAACTTCATGTAAACAAGTAAAACCAAGTGTTAATTTTTAACATACTCAGCTGAGCATATTAGGGTTAAGTCATTAGAATTATCTCAAGACTGTTGTTATTGTTGTTAGGTGCCTTCCAGTTGTTTGCAACTCATAGGGACCCCATGCACACAGAACGAAACACCGCCCGATCCCGCACCAGCTCCACAATCCTTGCTATACCTGAGCCCAATGTTGCAGCAACCATGTCAATCCATCTCATCAAAGGCCTTCCCCTGTTTCGTCGATCATCCACCTTACCAAGCGTGACATCCTTCTCCAGGGAATGGTTCCCTCTGACAACAGGAGCAAAGTAGGTGAGACAAAGTCTGGCCATTTTTGTTTCCAAGGAGCGTTTCGGGTGCACTTCCTCAAGGACAGATCTGTTAGTTCTTTTAGCACATCATGGTACCTTCAGCATTCTTCACCTGCACAGCTCAAAAGCCTCAACTCTTCTTCGGTCTTCCT
>NW_006922001.1:1053093-1058158 GCF_000298275.1 Orycteropus afer afer | reverse complement strand
AGATCTTGAAACATCCTTTGTGATGATGAATGCCACACCTTTCCTCTTTAAACTGTCATTCCTGGCATAGTAGCTCATATGGTTGTCTGATTCAAAATGGCCAAAACCAGTCCTTTTCAGCTCACTAATGCATAGGATACCAATCTTTATGTGTTCCATTTCATTTTTGACAACTTCCAATTTTCCTAGATTCATACTACATGTACATTCCATGGAATCATACAATCCATGTTCCAATTATTAATGGATGTTTGCTGCTGTTTTTGCTCAATTGGAGTGGTGCCATGTCAGCAAATGGAGGTCGCAGAAGCTTTACCTTATCGATATGAGTAAGGCTAATTTTACCCTGATAATGCAGCTCATTCCCAGTCCTACTCTGAGAGCTTTCGAAGCTAAGTGACTCATCTTCCTCCTCTGTATTGGACAATGTTTCTGGACTATTCATAATATTGCACAGTAATGTATCAGACAGTGTTTCTCTGCTATTCATAAGGTTTTCCTTGACCAAATCTTTGAGAAATGGATGGTCTCCTTCTTATTCCTAGTCTGTCTCAGTATGCAAGCCAGGCTGATACCTGTATACCATCTGCACCCCACTGGGTTTGAAAGACCAGTGGCACAGCCTCAAGACTCAAAGCAACACGTCCTCTCAGTAGGACAAAATGACAGACAAGTTTGTCTCCCTTAGCTGTTGGAAACCCTTCCAACCACTTTAGTGGATATTTGAGGTTGTCTCTTTGATCTGTTCCAGTCCCCTTTGCCTTTTCTGTCCTTCTAGTAAGATGAAGGAATAGGCAGACAAGCGACACAGAACCTCTTCAACAATGAAAAGAAAAAACAATTGACAGAGATAGAGAAGATAATCCTGGAACCCTGAGCTTTGAAAAGAACTATACAGAAGTAGATTAGGCACCGCTAGTGGAAAAACCTGAACGAAAACAGTGAGTACAGAGATGGTTGAAGCTGTGGAATGTCAGTAACTCTGACAAGATCAACAGCCTGAATATTTCCAAGTGGTGTTGGAACCTGAGAATTGACCTAAAGATCAGTCCTGGTCACCAAGGGCTGCAGGACAACTGCTCTGGTGGCCTATGAATAAAAAGCAAAACAGAAGGAAGGGAGAAAATCTGAGCTGTGGACTTTCTGATGTCCGGAGGGTGGAGCCATTTTGATTGTTTAAACATGGCAGCCATTTTGAATATTTAAAGTTTCTGAGGGCACAGCCATTTTGAATGTTTACAAGTGGCAGGCATTTTGGATATTTAAAATGACCCAGGGCTGTGGATCAGGATTTTGTTGTGTTGCCTACAACTGTCTGCAAATGAACAATCCACCATTCAATCTGGAGATCTTGGATTCATTGTTCGTCCAAGTCAATGGCCAGTATACTGCCTGCCATCCTTGAGGTCCTCAGCCCCTGCAGCTGCGAGAGTCAGGAAAAGCTTTCAACTTGATGTTTGATCCAAGAACTTTGGATTTGCCAGCTTCTATAAGTGTGCAGAAAAGGCAAAGGGGAATGGAATAGATCAAGGAGTGAGCCACAGGGACTCAGGTGAGGAGAGAGAAATCAGTCCATGCCCCACAGGCAGTGAGGCAGGATCCAGGGAGAGGACAGAAAAAGCAAAAGGGACCAGAACAGATGAAGGGGTCAGCCACAGGGACCCAGGTGAGGAGAGGGAAGCCAGACTATGCCCCACAAGCAACGAGGCAGGAAGCAGGGAAAGGACAGAACAGGCAAAGGGGACTGGAACAGATTGAGGAGTCAGCGCTGCAGGGACCTGGGTGAGGAGAGGAAACACAGGTACCCATCACAAGCAGCAAGGCAGGAAGCAGGGAGCAGACAGAAAAAGCAAAGGGGACGGGAAAATGTCGAGGAGTCAGCCACATTGACCCAGATGAGGAGAGGGAACCCAGCCCATGCCCCACAAGAGTTAGTATCTCAAGGCAGAACCTATAAAAGCTTGCTCATAATTCATTATAACTGACAGTCTCTGATACTTAGGTGACAGGCAGTGTCCATTCCTCATAAGATTATATTTCCATTTTCTGTTGACACCGTTAGAATTTCTAGAGATATTTGTATTACAGGGTATAGTAGTTAAGGTTATGTGTCAACTTGGCTCGGACTGGTTTTGAATTGCTGGGGAGCTGGTGGTAGTTATTCCCCATGATAAGACTGGCAATCAACTCCATGGTGGAATCTGCTGCTTAGGGATGTGGTCTACTTCCTGTATATAAGGAGAAGTTTTGGGAATGGTCTGCAGATTTTGTCATGCTTGAATCTTGCATGTAGCCATGTCGTTATTTAGCAGCCTGCCATGTTGTCTGCTATTCTTGATGCTCTTGTTGTTGCTGTTATGTGCCGTTAAGTCAGACCCAACTCTTAGTGACCCCTCCTTGGGTTTCTGAGGCAGTATCACTAAGTACTAAGGAAGTAGCTTGCCCAACCTTCCTTCTGAGGAGTGGCTGGTAGGTTTTAACTGCCAGCCTTTCTGGTTAGCAGTCAAATGTCTTAGGCACTCTGTTACCAGAGCTCCTTTGGGACTCTTAATGGACTTGAATCAATGGTCTACAGTGTGATTTTGGTAATATCAGTACTGTGCCTTTTTACTTGTTGACCTTGAGTTTGTCAGTCTCAGCAACTAGCAGCTCCCTGAATGAAGAAAGCCTCCAACTTCAGTGGGCCAGGAGGAAGAGGCAGAGCTGAAACCCAAGGTTAAGGGGTTTTCACCCAGCCCATAGAGCTTGGCATTTTGAATTCAGACTTCTAGCTTCCAAAACTGTAAGAGAATAAACTCCTATTTGTAAAGCCATTTGTTTGTGGTATTTTCTGTTACAGCACCACGAAGTAACCAAAACAAGAGGTTATAAGCAGTAGCAAAACATGAACCACCAAAAAATTATGAGGTGCTAGTGGAAGGGCCATACAAGATAGATCACATGCATTGATAATGTAAGAAACTGTCAAGTTACTAATGTGCAGTAAAGGAGATTCATAAATTTGAAACATAGTGAGTATACTAATGTGAGACAATCTTAACTCATAACTAAATAATCATTTTGAAATTGTGAGTAATGTTTGACCTAATAATCAACATGGCATTTTTGGTTTTGTTTATTTTCTCTTTTTCAACTTGTTTTGGTTTATTGTTTGTTTTATGTTCATGAACATTCCTTTCACTTAAAAGATTCTGGTATACCTTTCTTTGCCATTCAAAACTAGCTTTACACAGAAGCTATTCTCAAATAGATAATTTTAATAACCTAATTAGATTGTCTGAGTGCTTCACTGTTACAATGATAGACAATATATAAACACAAGGGCTGTCACCTGAACAGTCTGCATAGCCAAATTTGCATTTGAATAGTTGCCAGAATGTATTTTTTGCTTTTGAATCAACTGCATCATGCATTTTTTTGGTCTTCTATAAAAGAAAAATCTGCAGCAAAATTGCAGAAAGTCTTGTTAATTCATTTTTTTAATGATAATGCCTTTTGGCATGCTCTTTGATAGTCATGGTTTGCTGGAAGGAACAGTGTACACTTCTTTTTTTGGATTACTAGAGCCCTTTTCAAGCTTGAATATGCCTTTGGGGTAAAATAGAGGGATATTCATCTGTACACAGGAGGATGAATGCTTAGATGAATACCAAAATTGAAGTATTGAGGAGCATGATAAATTTTCTTAGCAGAGATTGAGGATTAAATGAATTTGTCTATGGAATAATATTTTAATAGTATGTATAGAGCAAGGTTATTCCTTCACATAGAATGTGAATTACATAATTCAGGTAGTTTCCCAGAAAATATAACATAATAGTAATTCAAAAACTATTATTTCTTTGTTATCTGTGCAATTCTATGGGCCAAACTTTAGCTCAAATTTAAAAATATTCACTGAGTGGCTAAAAAGGTACAATTATTATGTCATGAACTGAGGACACAGGTGAACGTACAATGTTACTTGTAACTTTTACATGATATCAGAGGAGACACACAGATATTAGCTAATTGTGATGAAATGTGATAAGTTGCATAATGTTCCAAAATCAAAACAACAGACTCATTGTTGAAGAGTTGGATCCGATTTATGGCGACCCCTCTTTGGGTTTCTGAGGCAATATCACTACAGAAGTAATGCATCAAGCTTCCTTCTGAGGAGTGGCTGGTGTGTTTGAACCACCAGCCTTCTGGTTAACAGTTAAATGCCTTAGGCACTATACCATCAGAGCTCCTGTAATGTGGTTTGTTGCTATCAAATTAACATAGTATATAGTAGGACAGAATGTTGCACAGTCCTGTGCCATCTTTATGATCATTGGTATAATGATGACACATAACAAATACAAGTATAACAGAAGGGAAGAAGCAATTTTTATGAAAGGATGTCTGCATAGAATTTACAAAGTTAGTGACTTTTGAATTGAACAATAAAGTACTGGTTGCCTTTTTGTAGGTAGAAAAGAATGAGATTGTGAAAAAATACTCTAGTAGAGGGAGCAATGAAGATAACCAAAACAGAAAAATCAAACTCACTGCTGTCGAGCCGGATCTGCCTCATAGCCACCCCTCCTTGGGTTTAAACCTGAGGCAGTATCACTACAGAAGTAGATTGCCCAATTTTCCTTCTGAGGGGTGGCTGGTGGGTTTGAACCTCCAGCCTTCTTGTTACCAATCAAATAAATGCCTTAGGCACTACATAACAAAAACAAAAAGAAAGCAAATATTGGCATTGAGTTGATCCCAACTCATAGCAACCCTACAGAACAGAGAACTGCCCCATAGGGTTTCCAAGGCTGTAATCTTTACAGAAACCTACTGCCCCACTTTTTTTCCCCTGCAGAGGAGTTGGTGGATTTGAACCATTTCTTTTTGGTTAACAGTCTAATGCTTTAACCACTAAATCAGGGAAAATTCTTGGGAAATTATGAGCATGGAAATATTGGAGGAGTTCTAGAGGAATACTGGGAAATACAGATGAAACCAGAACAGTAAGATGTCAGATGCTTTCTATTTAAATTTGCCTAGGGAGCTGTGGTAGCATGGTGGCTAAGACACTTGCCTG
>NW_006922001.1:1040719-1052568 GCF_000298275.1 Orycteropus afer afer | reverse complement strand
AGTCAGTATCACTACAGAAGTAGGATTGCACAACCTTCCTTCCGAGGAGTGGCTGGTGGGTTTGAATCTCCAGCCTTCTGGTTAGCAGTCAAATGCCTTAGGCACTATGCTACTAGAGCTCCCTCAAATAAGCTAGGTAGACTAAATACTAAATAAACTTGAAGAGTCATAGTACACATTAGGTCCTGAAAAGTCCTGAAGTAAAGAATCCTATTTAGCTTTATTAATCATTTTTGTTTGAACAAATTTTTTTTTCTTAACATCTAATCTATTAACATTCTATGGAACTAGACACTAAAGAACATACTTTTTGATGCATATATTAAAAAAAAATAAAAACTGCCATCGATTCAATTCCAACTCATAGCAACCCCCATTGGGTTTCTGAGGCAGTAAATCTTTACAGAAGTGGATTTCCCAGTTTTGCATATAAAACTATATAGATATTTTCAAAGTGAATAAGATTAGATTCAGTAATGGAAGATAATGGTGGTATACCATTTGTCATTTGTAAATCATGTATTGTGACCCATGAGCCATTCTTAATTTTGTCTTTTTTTTCTTCTGTTTATTCTATTTTTTACCTTTCTGGCACTGTGATCTATATAACAGCAGACCAGCCCTGGGGGCCACATTTTCAGCTTCTTGTGATAGTATACTTTTGGTTGAGTTAACCCAATAGAAAACACTGATGAAAGACTAAAAGTTGGGGCTAAGGGAGAAGCCAAGGAAAGTCTTCTCCATTCTCTGTTAATTCCTACACTTCCTCTGGTACAGCTTTGTCTATGCAGACCATGAGTTCTTTCAACAAGCTATGGCTCACCAGTGCCCCTAGATAACAGTGTCATCACCTACAACTTTATAACCCATTTAGAGTTTGTACTGTTTTCCTATTGCTAATACTTTGTCATTGCAAATTTAGCTTTCTAGCTCTTTCATTACCAGTGTTACCAACTTCTATTTTACATATATTGAGAGGAATATCTATTTCTTTGTGTGCACTCTGACTGATAAAATACCGTAACAATTTCTTCAGACACTGGGTTTTCACATTTATTTAAAGAGGTTATTACTATTTCTTTCTTACGAATTAAAAAAAAAAAAATGTGGCTATAGAGTCTGTAATTCCATTAACATTTTTTTAATCCAAAATCAACACTTAAAGTAAAATGCCTTTTTCCCAGAAAACAAAAAGAAGCATAAATAAAGAAGTACATGACCACAGATGATTTCATTCATCTTTCTCATTACCAAGATATAAAGTAAACCTCATTGTAAATTAGACTTCAAAATTGTACCTTTAAATGTTGCTTAAACAGCATCCATGATTGCTCAAATGATTTCTCTTAGAAAGATCATCACCCATAAGGTGGAGCTTAAAGGTGTCCCAAATGTCCAAACTACCATGCCACTCCATCATTTCAGACATTAACTCCTCCTCCTCTCAGTAATCTCCCCTGTCTTATGGTTCTGTATTTCATTGTAATGCCTCTCAGAACTCACAAACACCCAAGAGCTCGTTTCATATAGTGGTGGTGGAGGCTAGGAGGCTGGAAGGCTGGTAAGTCCCAGGTCTGCAAATAGGTCTAGAGGATCTTCTCAGGGTTTGATGAATCTCATCAGTGGATCAGATGACAGCTGCTGCCCCAAATCCAGGGGTGAGATGATGATGAGCCAATATGCAGAACCAGAGCAAGAGGAGGGTGAAACTTCCCAGAAGTTTCATATGTATACCCGCAAGGAAGCTAAGGGTGGTGATTTGGGTTATAACCTCCATCAAGACAGAACTCAAGATATATCCCACCTGTGCTGCTCCAACAGAAATAAACCAAGTGGATGATTTTAACAATCAGGAGTTTAAAAGCAGCTACTTATTTGCTCACAGCAAATTCCATAGTGTGGTAGTTCAGTTTGTGTGTCAACTTGGCTGGGCCTGGTTGAGTGACTGGGCAGCTAGTGGTAGTTATTCCCCATGATGAGACTGGCAATCATCTCCATGGTGGGATCTACCATAAGCAGCTGAGTAGCTGCCTTTGGGATGTGGTCTGCTTCTTGTATATAAGGAAAACCCTTGGGAATGGTCTCTAGCCTTTGGCACGCTTGGACCCTGCATGTAGCCGTGTTGTTGCTCAGCAGCCTGCTATGCTCTGCCGACCTTGGGATTTACAGTGGACTTAAGTTAATGGACTGCTGTGTGCATTGGTAATATCGGGAGTGTGCCTTTTTACTTGTCAACCTTGGGGCTTCTCAGCTTCAGCAGCCAACAGCTGTGAAAAAATACCTCTATCTCCAGGGGTCAGTAGCAGGAGGCAGAGCTGGACTCCAAGGTTGAGGGGCTTTCACCCATCCCCTAGAGCCGGGCACATTGAACTTGGACTTAAAGGCTCCAAATTGTAAGAATAACTCCTGCTTGTTAAGACCTTCCCATTTGTGGTATATTCTTGTCAGAGCAGCACTAGGTAACCAGAATATATAGAGAGCCTTTTGTCAGTCATTATAGCAAACAATTATTATCAGCTGCCTAGTGAAGTTGACACACAACCTTAACTACCACACCTCCCTAAACAGGCCTAGATAATAGGATTTACAATATGTCACAAAATGGAGGACAATGGGTAGAAGGGCCACATCTAGCAATTCACTGCACTGCACCCCCCTGACTCTTCTAGCCATTAGCCCTTTCATAATTGAAGGTTTAATTCTCTACTCCCAATCATATTACCAGTCCGCAGGTCATTAATAATTAGTCCTTCAGTAAGGCAAAGAGTCATAGGGTGAGATCACTCAGGTCCCAGCCATTCAGGTCTGCTGAGGTTGTCCATCTGGTCCAAAGTTTGTCTCATCATCACCTTTATAGTATCTGATAATATTTACCTGAGAGAATATTATTCCTTTGTTCTGAGTCTATCTTTAGGTATCAGCATAATGTTGGATTTCCCCCACTGCATAACCCATTTATTTATTCCTTTATCCTCAGCCATTATTTCTCCTTCCTTCCATCCAGCATTTATTTTTACCCAGACTTTCCCACCTTGGGAGGGGACATCAAGTTCAGCTGTTGTGCCTATCCAGATTGCTGGTAGCAAGATCAGTCTAGCAAGTGCTTCCCCTCAGTCCACACCAATTCATGCTGGGTATGCTTACACAGGTACAAAACTAGTGGGCTATCTTGACCACTGGGAAAGAAGGTAGTATTCACTGTCAGCCCCAGTTTTGCCGGATGGGGAGAAGGTACAATCCATCCCATAGTGCCCTTGGGAATTCTGGCATACAGGTTCAGGGGTATAGAAACAATCTCTTGTTAAGGGATAACCCCAGGCTCTGGCACCCACAGCTGCATTCCAGGTCCTGGGACCACAGCTTCTGTCAGGAAGAAAGCAATGTTAGGTGATGTGGGGAAGAATTGTACAGTGGAACCAGCATGTTCCTCAACTCCCTCTTCCCTAGAAGCCCCAGAAAAGCATAGGAATCTGTCAAGTGGTGATCCTCCTTTTGTCCCCTTCATGTTTAGTGTGAGCACACATTCATGAAGGTGTGTGAGCCAGCTGTTCAGGCTTTTATCTCCCCTGGTTTTAGATAACAAATGTTTCAATTGCCCATTCCAGTTCTCTATCAAACTATTATTTTGATGATGGTATGCATCATGATATGTCTACTTAATCTGATGTTTTTTAGCCCCTTTTTGCACCCCACAGATATAAAGGGTGTTCCTTGGTCTGAGGAAATATAACTTGGTGGCCCAAATTCATACAGTATCTTTTGTTCCAATCTTTTAATGCTGTTTTTGGCATTTGCATCTGTCACAGAATAAGCAAAGCCCCGTTCAGAATAAGTATCTATTCTTGTGAAGACCCATGTATAGCCACCTGGAGGCACTGGTGTCATGGATCCTATATAATCAACTTGGCAGCTAAGTGCAGGGTCCTCCCCTTGAGGAATCTGCCCCATACCAATCTGAAATCTCTGAACTCCCAGAGTGTTTTCCATAGATCCATACCCCACACAGGTGTTCCCTTAATAGCCCAATTTTTCATCACCCATTTGCCTGACCTTATAACCAGGCATTGGCCACTGCCCATGAATTAGTAAATATCCAATCATACGGGCTCTCATCATTACCCAATTCTTCCATGACAGCTAGGAAGACAGTATGCAGTTTAGCCCTTTGAGATGACCTGTTCTTACCTTCTTCAATCAGGATCTTTCCATCTGCTGGTCATAATGCAGCAGCTTTCTATGCCAATTGTTGTCCATGTACCCTGGATCTGCCATCTGTGAACCAAGTGGCCTTCTGTTGATCCACAGAAAGTTGTTCATAGGACACTGTCCACGAGGCAATGGGTTCTGGCAGCTCCTCAGGCAGATCCAGAGTAGGACCTATAGGAGAGGAGGCCCCCTGCTCATGAAGGCAATGGGTGCCTCCTTGCATTCCCCCAGTTGCTTGTTCTTGTATAAACCATTTTCATTTTATTATGGGACTGGTTTGGCACCACCTTCCTTATTAGAGTGTTTCTCTGAGATCACCCAAGACATTAAAGGTATTTCAGGTCTCATATTAATTTTATACCTGCCAAAGGGTTAGGGAGGTGCAATCTTCTGACCTCTTCTAACTCCACAAGAGGAAAAAAAGAATCACCATCAGTAGCCCAAGGCCTATTCCTGCGAGGCCAGACATGCTGCCTCCCTTCAGCCCTTTTACCAACATTGATACCAACCATTCCTCCCACAGCACCCACCAACTCTCTGCTGGGTTTGATAATTTGCTGCAGTGGCCACACAGATCTCACAGATTATGGAGTTTATTGGGGAACCAACAGGCTACAATTCAAGTTCAGGAACACACTCAGTCTCTCTCAGCCTGTTGTCTCTCAGCCAATGGTCTCTTGTAGTCTCTCTCTCAGCAGTGTGTGTCTCTCTCACCAATGTGTGTCTCTCATGTTTCTCAGCCTGCAGTGAGAGATTCCTTCTGCCTCTAGGAAGGCTCCTTTTGAGCCTGGAAGAATGGCTAAACTAACCAACCCCAACATCAGAATTCTATACACTTGAGAGAAAGCAAACTTCCCAGAAGATAGCTTCATGTCACTCTCAACAGAAATACTTCAGGTGGATAACTTTAACAATCAGGAGTTACTCAATTGCTCATGGCAAATTCCACCACAGAATTTACAAGGATTATGGCTAGAAAAGCCATATTATATAATTTATATGCTGCAATGCCCTTCTGTCATTGATTCAGTCTCAAGCAATACCCAATATCAGGCAAATAATTGCATTTCAAATGGTGTGTATAGTGCTGAGACATCTGGAACTTTCCTGTCCAGAATCCCATTGGTCATCATAGGGCAGAATTTTCAGGTTTTTGCCGTAAGCTCCAGTCTGCTTAAGCACTTGTAGCTGACATCTCTAAAGTCATGTCCGAATTTGGATCATAAGGACTTAAAGGCAAGGACAGCGTGACTGCTTGCTGTATTGCAGACGTAGTCTGCTGTTGCATGGGCCCCCATTCAAATGCAGTTTTCTTCCCAGTGGCTTTAGGGATGGGAGCCAGCAATATCCCCAGATGTTGAACATGTGTTCTCCAAAATCCAAATAAACCAATTAAATGTTGGGCTTCCTGCTTAGTCTTGGGGGTAGGGAGAACAACTTATTTTTGGTTGCCTATGGAATGTCATGAGTGGCTCCTGCCAAAGTTGTTTCCAAGGATTTCTCTGTTAGGACAGGAACCTGCATTTTTTGCTAGATTTATTAACCAACTTCTATTGGTCATGTGGGCCACCACTGTTTTAAAATCTGCCCTGAACTGTTCTTCTGTGTTTGATATCAGCATTATATGTATCACCATACTTGAAATTTGCACCAAGTCCAAGTGTCTCCTAACTAAGCTATAACAGTAAGTTGATGAATTCAAACATTCCTTGGGCAAAACTTTGAAAGTACACTGAGAGCTTTCCCATGTGAAAGGAAACTGACTGACTCTTTTCTGAGAAAAAGGCATTTGCAAGATTGATCACTCGGTACCAGTCTCCTTTGAGCTGCTATAGTTTCTGCACCACTGATACCATGTCTGGAACAGCTGAAGCCACTGGTGGCATTACTTTATTTAAGCCTCAGTTCTCTGCTGTCAGTCTCCATGAACCATCAGCCTTTTTCACAGACCATATAGGGCTGTTTTACAGAGAATTTGTTGACACCAACACTCCAGCTTTAGCATGCCTTTAATCAAAGCACTAATTTCCTTCTGTCCACCAGATATTCTATACTGTTCCAAGTTAACAACCTGAGTGGGTTCGGGCAATTATAATGGTTCCCATTTAGAATGCCAAATCAATACTGGCCTAAGGGAAGACTTACATGCCTTCAGTTTTACAACATCACGTAGAAGGAGAT
This sequence comes from Orycteropus afer afer, assembly GCF_000298275.1. NCBI lineage: Eukaryota > Metazoa > Chordata > Mammalia > Tubulidentata > Orycteropodidae > Orycteropus > Orycteropus afer. Next base: position 1,046,181 of record NW_006922001.1, on the reverse strand, counting down.
TTCTCCAAGTGGACATAATATCCATATCAATAATACATTCAGGTAAAGAAGATGCAACTACTTCATGCAATACCTGTTTAAATCTTCCAATTCTCATCCAAATTTCACCTTAGTTCTGTCAACTGTTGTATTCCTGTGTCCCCCCAACTCTAACCTTAGGACTGTTCAACATTTCTTTGACAGGTTTCAGGATGATGGTACGTTTGGCTCCTGTGTCCAGGAGTCCCAAGAAGGACTCTTCTCCACCCCCAGGCCATTTTACACACACATGTGCATATGGCTTCGGATCCCCTGCTGGGAGTTGAACTAGAAGACCTTGGCCTCCCTGTCAGTCTCCATTTTCATCAATTAGCTGAGTCTCTGCTTCAACTGGTCCCAGGTGGGAGTTCATATTATTAACTTCCTCCTTAGTGTCCTTAGTGGAGTGAATAGAACAAACTTGTCTAGACCTCCTTGAAGTGGGTGTACCAGCAGGAGATTTCGTTCATCCACTCAACCTATTTTAGTGCTGCATCCTTGTCTCAACTCCATCACTGTCTGCTACAATCATCCCTTTTCTTTCTTTCTTTAATTTATTTTATTATTATTATTTATTGTGGTTTAGGTGAAAGTTTACAGAGCAAATTCACTATGCACACAGCAGTTCACATACACTTTGTTGCATGGCATTGACTACAATTTAGCACAATGAAACACCTCCCCTCCCACTTCCTCCCCAGTTACCTCTTCCCTGTGTTCATCCCACCATGCACTCCTGCTCCCTGAGCTGTATTCCTGTGCATAAAAAAAACCCTTCTTTCTCCCATGATTGTTCTCTCCCAGGAGTATATCTACCTCATGTAAATGTTTAACTCACATGCTTGTCTTTTGTTTGGCTGGAAGCCATAGGTATGGGTTCAATTCCAGACCTGAAGGGCAGCAAGGGTCCATCTTCTCAGTGGTTCCACCAGGCTCTTTCAGACCAGCAAACTTGCTCCCCCCCGCCTTTTTCCCAAAAGATTTTGAGTTTTGTTCCACATTATTTTCCCTCTCTATCCAGGATTTCCTACATAGATCATCCACCAAGTTTTTGACAGTGGTAGCTGGGCACCATCTAGTTCTTGTCCCATTTCTTAACAACCATTGGATAATTTCTGACCTGCTGAGATAAGTTCTTTCTTTATTGCCCCCTTTCATTCTCTTATTAATCACTTTTATGCTTCTTGCATTTGTAAGACCCATGCATGGAAGTTATGCTAATAGACCTGGTACAGCTTCTCAGATTGTTGCTTTGTTTTGCAATAGCAGAGTTACATGGGAAGGAAGTCCCTTGATTACTATATCTGCCATGATCTATGTAAGGGGTACACTCTTTGGGTGAATACCTTGATCACCATAAAGCCATTCCAGCATGGGTTGCAAAAGTAGCACATTAGCTGCTTCCTCTGGAGTGTTTCAGGGGATATTTAGAGGAGGAGAGGGGCAGTTTCCCTTCTCAGGATACACAAATTGGACTGTAGATTTTATCCACTCCAATGGACTGGCTGCCCCCTCTGGATTAACCTGTAATATTAATCGATCTTGGATCAACATTTGTGCCTGTTCCATAGTGAGTTGTGGGTCTTGCATCAACCCAAACATACTCTTCTGCTCTGCAGTTTTCAAAATTAAAGACAGTACCCCTAAATTAGTCACTCTCTTAATCTATTTTAGTAAAGTTTCCTCAGGAAGCTAATGATATCTATATACAAACTGAAGCAGCTCTTTTACACTAATTTTTTTTTAAATAATTTATTGGCTTTGCCCTTTCCCTTCCTGGACTGACTTTCTGGGGACCAGTGGTCATAGTGGTACTGCCTGTTATTTCAACACAATTTGTCCTTTCTGGGTAGGCACTGAAACTTGTGGTCATAGCTCCAATTGAACTGGATCTGAGTTTGATTCAGTGCTACAACCTGCCTCTACATTCTTTTTTTACTTGCCATTGAAGCTATTGCTGATAACAGAAACCAAGGACTTATAAGTCTTGCCTTTTCCTCATCATTCTGTATTTCCATGCACATATGACTAGCCAATTCCTCAGGAGTTAGATCCACCTCTCCTAAATCCCATGAATAGCTTTTGCCTTGGGTTACTGATCTCAACAAAAGAGCTGCTTCAATCCATGGGTTGTTTTTATCCCATCCAGAAGCCAAAGGTTTCTTACTTTTCTGTTTATCTCCTTTCTCCCAAAATGACTAATTCCAGTGAATTTGGGCCATTGCAGTGAATCCCACAATTCTGATGCCAATTGCTTGAATAATTTATCTTAGGAAGATCAGGAAAAGGCTGGTCCCCATGAGTCAGAGGTTAAAGATGTCCTAAATGTCCACACTACAGTGCCACTCCATCATTTCAGACATTAACTCCTCCTCCTCTTCCTCTCTGTAATCTTCTCTGCCTTAGCATTATGTATTTTGCTGTAACACCTCACAGACTCACAGAAACCCAAGAGATCATCTCATATAGTGGTGGTGGAGGATGGCACACTGGCAGGCTGGCAAGTCCCAGGTCTACAAGTAGGTCTGAAGGATCCTCCAAATTCTTGGAGTTTGATGAACCTCAATCAGTGGATCAGATGACAGCTGCTGTCCCAAATCCAGGGGTGAGATAACAATGAGCCAGAATTCAGAACCAGAGCAAGAGGATGGTGAAACTTTCCAGAAGATTTATATGTATACTCTTGAGGAAAATAAGAGTGGTGATTTGAGTTATACCTTCCAGCAAGGTGGGACTCAAGATATAGCCCACTTGTGCTGTTCCAACAGAAATAGCCCAAGCAGATCACTTTAACAATCAGGATTTTAAAAGCAGCTACTCATTTGCTCGTGGCAAATTCCACCACAGAGCCAATTGCCGGTCATTATAGGAAACAACTTCTACCAGCTGTTCAGCCAAGTTGACACATGACCTTAACTACTGCACCACCCTAAATAGGCATGGATAATGTTGTTGTTGTTGTTGTTGTTATGTGCCATCGAGTCGGCCCCGACTCATAGCGACCCCTCCTTGGGTTTCCGAGGCAGTATCACTACGGAAGTAGGATTGCCCAACCTTCCTTCCGAGGAGTGGCTGGTGGGTTTGAACTGCCAGCCGTCTGGTTAGCAGGCAAGTGTCTTAGCCACTATGCTACCAGAGCTCCCAGGCATGGATAATAGGATTTACAATACATCACAAAATGGAGGACGATTGCCAGAAGGGCCATATCAAGGAAATCACTCCAATGATGCACAACCTAAACTTTAGAAGTCAGAATGAGAAAAGAACCTTGGCTCTTGGATGTATAGGTTTTTAAGGTGCTGATCTTACCTGTGCCTTTTGTTGAAAGTTACTTGAGGCTATATACAAACATATTTAAAAAGCAAGGTAGAAAAAGCCATTGTAATTAACACAGCATATTTCCTTTAATATTTACCAAAAATACAAACTCACTGCCATCAAGTTGGATCTTACTCATAGTGACCCGTTCTTGGGTTTCCAAGACAGTATCGTTATAGAAGTAGATTGTCCTATCTTTCTTCCAAGGAGTGGTTGGTGGGTTTGAACCACCAGTCTTCTGGACAATACTGGTTTTAGTTTTGTGTATATCTTCTTGTCCATTAAGAGAGGAGTCTTGTTTTTTGGTGTTAATTTCATAGACCAAAAACAAACCCACCTGCCATCGAGTCAATTCCAACTTATAGCAACCACCAATGGATTTCTGAGGTGGTAAATCTTTATAGAAGTAGATTGCCAGTCTTCCTCCTGCAGAGTGGCTGGTGGGTTTGAACCACCAGCCTTCTCGTTAGCAGGCAGATGCTTTATGCACTGTGCTATCAGAGCTTCCATAAAATAACCCCTTCTACCTTTCAGAAATTAATTACATTTTTTTTCTCCTTTATCTTAGATGAAAATATCAAACTACAAGAAATATTAAAAGAAGATTAGTGTAATTTTAAAAAAGTAATAATAAAATTTGTTTCAGAGCAATATGAAGTTGATTGAAAAATTGTTCATATGCAGATTGTTCCCATGTATCCTCTCTTTCCTCTTCACAATTTCCCATATTATTAACAGCTTGCATCTGTGTGGTATATATAATTGATGAACTACTGTTGGTACATTATTATTAACTAAAATGCATCAGAATTTGCGGAAAGCTCCTTAACAACCTGAGATACACAGACAACACAACTTTGCTTTCTAAAATTGAGGATAACTTGGAACACCTACTGAAGAAGATTGAAGACTACAGTCTCAGTATGGATTACACTTCAATATAAAGAAAACAAAAATCCTCACAAATGGACCAATAAGCAGCATCATGCTAGATGGAGAAAAGATGGAAGTTGTCAAAGACTTATATTGGTTGTACAATCAACACCAATGGAAGCAGCAGTCAAGAAATCAAGACATATTACTTTGGGCATATCTGTTGTGAAAGACCTCTTTCAAGTGCTGAAGTGAAAAGAGATCTCCTTGAAGACTAAGATGCCCCTAACCCAAGCTATGGTATTTTCAATCGCCTTATATGCATGTGAGAGCTGGACAATGAATGAGGAAGACTAAAGAAGAGTTGATGCTTTTGAGTTGTGATGTTGGCAAAGAATGCTGAAATTACTGTGGACTACAAAAAGAACTAATAAATCTGTCCTAGAAGAAATGCAGCAGAATGCTCCTTGGAAGCAAGAATGGCCAGACTTCATCGCACCTATTTTGGTCATGATGTCAAAAGGGACAATTCTTTGGAGAAGAATATCATGCTTGGTAAAGTGCAGGGTCAATGAAAGAAGGGAAGGTCCTCAACAAGATGGATTGAAACAATGGCAGCAATGGGCTCAGGTATAGTAGGGATCATGTGGCTTTTACAAGACTGGACAGCATTTCCTTCTGCTGCACATAAGGTTGTTACAATTCAGAGACAACTCAATAGCACATAACAACAACAACAAACATTGGGTTTTACAGTTCCATGGAACTTGACAAATATATAATGCCATGTAACAACCATTATGGTATGACATAGAAGAGTTTCACTGCCTATATTATTTAATTAGGGTTGCTGTAAAAAATAGCACAAAGTAGGTGACTTAGAAAAATAGAAATTTATTATCCACAATTTTTTGAGGCTAGAATTCTACATTCAGTATGTCAATAGGACCATGCTCCCTTCTGAGGACTATGGAAGAAGGTCTTTTCTTGTTTCTTCCAGGTAGTTTCAAGAATTTGTTGGTTTGAGAAAACATAATTCCTATCTGCCTCTATCTTCACATGGCTATCTTCCCTCTCTATTTGTCTATCTCTATGTCTCTTCCTTTCTTCTTATGAGGACATCATTCAGAAAAGGTTAGCACTCATACTACTCCAGTATAACCTCATGTTAATTTACCTAATTACATCTGCAACAATTATGTCTACAAAAAATCTGTTTCCAAACAAGGTCACTTTCACAGGTACAGGGATTA
>NW_006922001.1:1031139-1040314 GCF_000298275.1 Orycteropus afer afer | reverse complement strand
TTCTTTTTTTTCCCCCAATTCCAGAATACTAGAGTTGTATTAATATAGTATATACTCTTTTCAGACGATCTTCTTCAATATAGCAATATGCATTCAATATTTCATCATGTCTTTTTGTGGCTCAATTGCTCATATCCTATACTCATTAAGCATTCAATTACATGGAAATACCATATTAAAAAAAAAAAAAGTCTAAATTCACTGCCATCAAGTCGGACCTGATTCATAGCAACCCTTCCTTGGGTTTCTGAGGTGATGTCATTACGGAAGTAGATCCCCAACCTTCCTTCTGGTGGGTTTGAATCACCAGGCTTCTGGTTAGCAGTCAAATGCCTTAGGCACTACACCACTAGGGCTGCTATGTTTTGTTTACATATTCAGTTTTTTAAAGACATCTTGTTTGATTCTAAGTTTTATAGCTATGAATAAAGATGCTGTGGAAACAAGTCAATCTATTTGGGTAAATACCTAAGTTCATAATGGCTTAATAACGTGGAAAAGCTAGGCTTAACTTTGTGAACAACAAAAGGAAAAAAAAAAATGCTAAACTATCTTCAAAAAAGTACTGTACAATTTTACTTTTCCATCAGCAATGTTTGAGAATTCTTATCATCCCACTTCCTCACCAGTATTTGATGTTTGTGTTTCAAATTTTAGTTATTCTAAGAGGTGTGTGTAATCTTTGGAAGCTGCAAATGATTATTAACATGCTTGGCTGTTAACGTAAATGTTCAAGGTTCAAGCCTATCTGCAGCCACTGTGATAGAAAGTCTGGTATTCTACTTCCAAGAACATAGCCCTTTAAAACACTGTGGAGTAATTATACTTACTCTGACACATGGGGTCATAATGAGCTAGAACCAACAGGGTTCTACTTCAAAACAGATATTTAAATGTACCATTTGAAAATGTTTGGATGTCATTCCTCTCCAAGTAGTCATTCTCAGAATTTTAAGGTATAAGATTCTCCAGTTCAAATTAGCTAATACCAGTCCATTTATTGCATTAGGTAATTCTGCTGCAAAGACCTCTTTAAAATATTGGAGAGTAAATATGTGACTTTGAAAACTAAGGCACGCCTAACCCAAGCCATATTTTCAATTGTCTCTTGTGCATGTGAAACCTAGATAATGGATACATAATATAGAAGAAGAACTGATGCCTTTCCATTGTGGTGTTGGCAAAGAAAACTGAAAATACCATAGACTGCCAGAAGAAGAAACAAATCTATCCTGGAAGAAGTGGAGCAAGCACGCTTCTTAGAAGTGTGAATAGCCAGAATTCATCTCACTTGCTTTGGTCATATGATCAGAAAGGACAAGTCTCTGGAGAAGGAAGTCATACTTGGTAAAATGGAAGGTCAGGGAAAGAGGGGAGGACCTTCAGTAAGATATATTGACAAAGTGGCTACAAGGATGGGCTGAAGCATAGGAACTATTGTGAAGATGGTGCATGACAGGGCAGTGTTTTGATGTATTGTACCTAGTGTAGCTATGAGTCAGATTTGACCCAATGACATTTAACAATAAGAACATGGATAGAGAAGATGGAGATGCTCAATGTCATCAGTGACAACAAGGCCAGGGGGCACTTGTGAAACAGACCATCAATTGTTCATATGCAAGTTCAAGTTGAAGCTTCAGATATTAAAATAAGTTGACTAGAGCCAGAATACAACCTTGAGTATATCCCACCTTCCTTTGGTAGCCATATGAACAACGGATTTGACTTATAGAACACTAATGGCCAACGACTAGATGAGTATTAAAATAATATCAAGGATGACATACATGAATAAAGCAAACAGTCATCAAAAAGACAGGAAAGAAAGAAAAGTACAAAATGGATGTCAGAGAGATTCTGAAATACACTCTTCAAAGTAAAGCAAATGGAATAAATCATGACATGAAAGAGATGAACAGATTTCAAAGGGCAGCTTGAAAAGCTAAATAATATGCTATAATGAAATATGCAAAGATAAGAAGTTATAAAAAAAAAAAAATTTGGCACAAATCAAGCTGAAAAACTGAAAAATCTCAAGCCTTGATCTGCAAAACCGAAGGCAAGACATTGGATGACACAAGAAGAAGTGTCAATGAAAGATGGAAGAAATGCACAGAGTCATTGTATGGAAAATAAATGGTTAATGTTCAAACATTTCAGGTGGTAGCAAGGGATCAAGAACTGAATATATTGAAGGAAGAAGTTCAAGCTGCACTGAAGTTACTAGCAAAAAAGTTTCCAGAAACTGACAGAATAACAATTCAGATTTTTCAACAAAAAGAAGCAACTTTGAAACATTCACTTGTCTGTGCTAAGAAATCTAGGAGACATCTGTCTGGTCAATCAACTTGAAGAGAACCATATTTGAGCCCATTCCAAAGAAAGGTGATCAGACACAATTCAGAAATTATCAAATAATATTTGTTGCACAATCAATACCAATGGAAGGTACAGTCAAGAAATCAGATGACATATTGCACTGGTCAAATCTGCTGCAAAAGACCTCTTTAAAGTGCTGAAGAGCAAAGATGTCTCTTTGAAGACTTAGGTATTCCTCACCAAGCATATTCAATCACCTCAAATGTATATGAAAGCTGGACAAGAATAAGGGAGACCAAAGAAGAGTTGATGCTTTTGAGTTGTGGTGTTGGCGAAGGATACTGAAAGTAGCATGGACTACCAGAAGAACTAACAAATCTGTCCTGGAAGAAGTGCAGCCAGAATGCTAGTTGTACTCGAGAATAGCCAGACAGACCTCACCTCACCTATTTTGATCATGTTGTTAGAAGGGAACATTCCCTGGAGAAGGATATCATGCTTGGTAAAGTGGAGGATCAACAAAAAAAGGGGAAGGTCCCCAATGAGATGGATTGACACAGTGCCTGCAGTGATGGGCTCAAGAATAGCAAGGATTGTTCAGGCAGGTGCAGGACTGGACAGTGTTCATTCTGTTGTACATAGGGTCAGTATGGGTCAGAGCTGCGTTGATGGCAACTAACAGCAACAACAAGTAAAATTTTGCTAAAGAAAATTTACAAATGGTTGCAACAGTACATTGACAAGGAACTGCCAGAAACCCTAGCTAGATTCAGAAGAGGATGTGGAATGGGCGATATCATTGCTAATAACAGATGGATCTTGGTTGAAGGCAAAGAATACTAGAAAGATGCTTACATGTGTTTTACTGACCATGCAAAAGCATAGTATATATTTTTATTTGTTTAATTTAATCTCCAACCAAGTATTTTGGGATAATCAACCAATCTTTCTTTTATTGATTTCTAATTTAATTTTATTCTGGCTTCACAGCATACTTTGTATAATTTCTATTATTTTCAATTTGTCCTGATGTATTTTACACCAGAATCAGTCTATTTTTGTAAGTTTCCAATGTGAAATGAGAAGAATATGTATTCTGTTGTTGTATGAATTATTCTATACATGTCAAATAGATACAGTTGATTGATTATACTTTACAGTAAAACAATATTGTTACTATTCTGTTTTGTTTTTGTTAGGTCTTGAAGAGTAGGCTCTGACCCATAGTGCACATAAGAACAACAGCACAAAACATAGCCCAGTCATGGCCATCCTCACAATCCTTGTTATACTTGATCCCATAATTGGCAGTCACCATGTCAATCTGTCTTGTTGAGGGCCATTCACTTTTTCATTGACCCTCTATTTTACCAAGCATGATGCCTTTCTACAGGGAATGGTCTCTCTGACAATAAGACCAAAGTAGATGAGATAAAGGATGGCCATTCTCACTTCCAAGAAGCATCTGGCTGCATTTCCTCCAGGATAGATTTGTTCATTCCTCTGGGAGTCGATGGTATTTTCAGCATTCTTTGCCAACCTCACAATTCAGAGGCATCAACTCTTCTTCTGTCTTCCTTATTCATTGTCCAGCTATCACATGCATATGAAGCAATTGAAAATACCGTGGCTTGGGTTAGGCCCACCTTGGTCTTCAAAGGGACATCTTTGCTCTTCAACACTAAAAAGGCCTTTTGCATCAGATTTGCCCAGTACAATATGACACCTGATTTCTTGAATCCTGCTTCCATGGATGTTGAATGTGGATCCAAGTAAAATGAATTCATTGACAGTGTCAATCTTTTCTCCATTTATTGTGAGGCTCCTTATTGACTCACTTGTCAGGATTTTCATTTTCTTTATGTTGAGATGTAATACTTCAGACTGTAGTCTATTCTTCATGGGTAAATGCTTCAAGTCCTTTTCACTTTCAGCAAGCAAGGTTGTGCCATCTGTATATCATAAGTTGTTAATGATTCTCACTGCAATACTGATGTTGCATTCTTCTTCATATAATCCAGCTTCACAAATTCTCCTGCTCAACATACAGATTGAATAAATGTGTGAAAGGATACCACCCTGATGTACACACTTCCTGATTTTAAATGTGCAGGGTCCATTTATTCTGATCTAATGAAGACCTTCTGATCTGTGTCTAGGTTCCTCATGAGTACAATTAAGTGTTGTGGAATTTCCATTCTTCTCAATGTTATCTATAATTTGTTATGACCCACACAATCGAATGCTTTTGTAAAGTCAATAAAACTCAAGTAAACATCTTTCTGGTATTCTTTGCTTTGAGCCAAGATCCATCAGACATCAGCAATGATATCCCTCATTCCAGGTCCTCTTCTGAATCTAGCTAGCATTTCTGGACGTTCCCTATCAATACTACTGCAACTGATTTTGAATTACCTTCAGCAAAATTTTACTTGTGTGTGATATTAATGATATTGTTCAATAATTTCCATGGGATCTCCTTTCTTTGGAATGAGAACAAATATACATTTTTTTTTTTCCAGTCATTTGACCAAGTACCTCTTTTCCAAATTTCTTGGTATAGATAAGTAAGTGCCTTTCGCACTGCATCCCTTTGAGGAAACATCTGGGCATTCCGTCAATTCCTGGAGCCTTGTCTTATGTCTTATTTTTATGCCTGGAGCCTTGTTTCAGTGCAGCTTAGACTTCTTCCTTCAGTACCATTGGTTCTTGATCATAAGCTGTCTTCTGAAATAGTTGAACATTGATCAATTCTTTTTGTTACAGTGAGTCTGTATATTCCTTGCATCTTCTTTTGATGCTTTATGCATCATTCAATATTTTGCCCATAGAATCCTTTAATTATTGCAACTCGAGGCTTGAATTTTTCCTTAAATTCTTTCAGCTAGAGAAACACCAATTGTATTCTTCCCTTATGGTTTTCTAACTCCAGGTCTTTGAACATTTCATCATAATAATTGACTTTGTCTTCTCACGCTGATCTTTGAAAACTTCTGTTTGGCTTTAGCTCCTCTGTTCAAGAACAAGTTTCAGAGTCTCTTCTGACTTCAATTTCTTCCTGTCTTCCTTTTAAGTCTTTTTAATTACCTTTTGCTTTCTTTATGCATGACGTTCTTGATGCCATCCCAAAACTTGTCTGGTTTTCAGTCATTGGTGTTCAATGCATTAAATCTATTCTTCAAATGGTTCCTAAATTCAGGTGGGATATAATCAAGGTCATATTTTGGCTTTGTGGACTTGCTGTAATTGTTTTCAGCTTCAATTTGAGCTTGTATATGATCAATTGATGGTTTGTTCCACAGTCAGCTTTTAGCCTTGATATTGAGCTTTTCAATCTCCTCTTTCTGAAGATGTCATGGATCTGATTTCTGTGTATTCCATTTGGGGAGGGCCACATGTATAGCCATTATCTATGTTGTTGAGAAAAGTTATTTGCAATGAATAAGTCATTAGTCTTATAAGATTGTATCATGTAATCACCAGTGTCATTTCTATCACTAAGGCCATATTTTCCAATTACTGATGATTCTTCTTTGTTTCCAACTTTTGCATTCCTATCTACAGTAATAATCAATACATCTTGATTGCATGTTTGGTAAATTTCAGACTGAAGAAGTTGAAAAAAACCTTCAGTTTCCTCATCTTTGGTTTCAGTGTTTGGTGTGTAAATGTGAATAATAGTAATGTTGACTGATTTTCCTTATATGACTATGGGTATTATCCTATCACTGACAGAGTTGTACTGCAGGATAGATCTTGAGGCATTCTTTTTGATGAAGAATGTGATGCCATTACCCTTGCATTTTTCATTACAAGTATACCATATGATTGTCTGTTTCAAATTGGCCCAAACCTGTCCATATCATCTCACTAATGCCTAGGATATTGATCTTTATACATTTCATTGCAATTAAGAAAACTTCCAATTTTCTTAGATTCTTTTTTCATGCATTCCATTTTCCAACTCTTAATGGAAGTTTTTAGCTGTTTCTTCTCATTTTGAGTCATGCCCCATCAACAAATGGAGGTCCTGAAAGTTTTATTTCATCCATGTCATCAACAGGGCCACTGGCCAGAGCAGGTAAGGTAGGCAGAGGACAGCCACCAGGTGGCAGGGGGCAGTGGCATACAGGGCCTGCAGGAACAGGTAAGGGGTAGCACAGGAAGTGAGCAATGTAAAAGCTAAAGGAGACAAACTTCTCTGTTGGTTTTTTGTACTGTGGTAGCTTGCATGTTCCTGTGAGGCTGGAGGCTGTGCCAGCAGGGATGCCCATGGTGGACCAGTTTTGCTGGAGCTTCCAGACTGAGACAGACTTGGAAGAAGGAAAAGGCCATGTAATTCTCAAAGAATTGGTCAGTGAAAGCCTTGTGAAATGTAGTGAAACACTGTCTGACATATTACTGGAAAAATTTATTAATAGCCCTGAAACATTGATACAGTGTTGGAAGATGAGCCCCTTAGGTAGGAAGGCACTCAAAATATGACTGGGAGAGATTTGCCTCATCAGATTAGAGTCTACCTTAATGATATGGATAAAGTTGAGATTTCAGGGCCTCCATTTGCTGAAGTGGCATGACTCAATGAGAAGAAATGGTTGCAGACATCCATTGATAATCAGAACATGTAATGTATATAGTAGGAATCTAGGAAAATTGGAAGTTGTCAAAAATGAAACAGATTATATAAAGATTAATATCCTAGACATTAGTGAGCTGAAATGGACTGGTTTTGGCCATTTTGAATCAGATAACCATAATGTATACTATGCCAGGAATGACAAATAGAAGAGGAATGGCATGGCATACATCATCACCAAAGAATGTTTCAAGATCTATCCTGAAGTACAATACTGTCAGTGATAGAGTAATATTCATACACCTACAAGGAAAGCCAGTTAATAACAAGATTCAATTTTATGCACCCCGCCAAAGCCAAAAATGAGGAAATTGAAGATTTTTACCAACTTCTGCAGTCTGAAAATTGGACAAACATTCAATCAAGATGTGTTGACTATCACTGGAGACTGGAATGCAAAAGTTGGAAACAAAGAAAAATCATTAGTAGTTGGAAAATTTGGCCTTGTACATAGAAATAATGCTGGAGATCACATGATAGAATTTTGCAAGACCAATGGCTTACTCATTGCAAATACCTTTTTTCAACAATACAAATGGTGGCTATACACATGGACTTTGCCAGATGGAGTACACAGGAATCACATTGACTACATCTGCAGCAAGAGGTAATGGAGAAGCTCAATACTTTCAGCCAAAACAAGGCCAGGCACTGATTGTGGAAATTACCATCAACTGCTTATTTGCAAGTTCAAGTTCAAGTTGAAGAGAATTGAAAGAAGTCTACAAGAGCCAAAATATAACTTTAATTATATCCCTCCTGAAATTAGAGACCATTTAAAGGATAGTTTTGATGCATTGAATACCAATGACTGAAAACCAGAGGAATTGTGGGACGCATAAAGAACATCATCCATGAAGAAAGCAAAAGATCATTAAGAAGGCAGGAAAGGAAGAAAAGACCCAAATGAATGTCAGAAGAAACTCTACAACTTTCCTTGAATGGAGAATAGCTAAAACAAATGGAAAAAATGACAAGATAAAATAACTAAACAGAAGATTTCAAAGAGCAGCTCAAGAAGTCAAAGTCAATTATTATAATTAAATGTGCAAAGATATGGAGTTGGAAAGCCAAAAGGGAAGAACAAGCTTGACATTTCTCAAGCTGAAAGAACCGAAGAGAAAATTTAAGCCTCAAGTTGCAATAATGAAAGATTCTATGGGGAGTATATTGAATGATACAGGAAACATCAAAAGAAGATGGAAGGAATATACAGTCACTGTACCAAAGAGAATTGGTTGGTGTTCATCCATTTCAGGAGGTGTCACATGATCAAGAACAAATGTTATTGAAGAAAGAAGTTGAAGCTGCACTGAGGGAAGTGGAGAAAAACAAGACTCAGGAATTGACGGGATACTCATTATGATGTTTCAACAAACAGATGCCACACTAGAGGCACTCACTCAGCTATGCTAAGAGATTTGGAAGACAACTAACTGGCCAACTGACTGGAAGAGATTCATATTTTTACCTATTGCAAAGAAAAGTGATTTCACAGAATGTGGAAATTGTCAAATGATATCATTAATATCTCATGCAAGTAAAATCTTACTGAAGATAATTCAAAAACAATATATTGACAGAGAACTTCCAAAAATGCAAGCTGGATTCTGAAGAGGATGTGGAATGAGGGACATCATTGCTGATGTCAGATGGATCTTGGCTCAAAGCAAAGAATACCAGAAAGATCTTTACTTGTGTTTTATTGACTTTACAAAAGCATCCGATTGTGTGGGTAATGACAAATTATGGATAAAATTGAGAAGAATGGGAATTCCAGAACACTTTATTGTGTTCATGCGGAACATGTACACAGTCCAGGAGGCTGTCATTCAAACAGAACAAGGGGACTTTTCATGGTTTAAAATCAAGAAACGAGTGTGTCAGGGTTGTGTCCCTTCATCATATTTATTTAATCTATATGCTGAACAAGTAATCTGAGAAGCAGTATTATATGAGGAAGAACATGGCATCAGGGTTGGAGGAAGACTCATTAACAACCTACTTTATGCAGATAACACAAAACTTTTCTCTTTGAAAGTGAGGATGACTTGAGGCACTTACTGATGGAGACTGAAGACTACAGTCAGCTGTACGGATAAAACCGAACCAAACTCACTGCCAACAAATCTGATCTGACTCACAGACAACCATCTTTGGGTTTTTGAGGCAGTATCACTACAGAAGTAGATTGCCCAATCTTCCTTCCAAGGAGTG
>NW_006922001.1:1019203-1027874 GCF_000298275.1 Orycteropus afer afer | reverse complement strand
CTGAGCTGTTACCTGTGCACCAGGTGCATCTCGCTGGGTTTTAAACACCAGAGACTCAGCCTCAAAACTCATGTCTACATGTCACCACAGTAGGAAAAACCGACAGACAAGTTTGTCCTGCTGTTTGAGAGCTCTCATATCACCCCCATGTGGGTCCCTGTGGCTGACTCTACCTCTGTTTGGCTTCCTGGCTTTTAATCCCCTTTCTCCTGCTCTTCTGGCCAGCTGCTTTGGACGTCCCTGAGTTTTCCCTGGGGCTGACCAGATGTCATATAGCATTGGGCAAATCTGCTTCAAAGAAACTTTTTTCAATTGCTGAAGAGCAAAGATTTTTCCTTGACGACTAAGGTGTGCTTGATGCAAGCCATGCTATTTTCAATCACCTCAAATGCATGTGAGAGCTGGACAATGAAAAATGAAGACTGAAGAAGAGTCAATGCTTTTGAGTTGTGATGTTGGCAAAGGATGCTGAAAGTACCATGGACTCCTAAAAGAACTAACAAATCCACTCTGGAAGAACTGCAGCCGAATGCTCCTTGAAAGTGAGACTGGCCAGACTTCATCTCACCTACTCTGCCCATGTTGTAAGAATGGATCATTTCCTGGAGAAGGATATCACGCTTGGCAAAGTGGAGGGACAGCAAAAAAAGTGAAGGCCTTCAATGAGTTGGATTGGCACAGTGCCATGATGTGCTCAGGAATAGCAAACAGCATGGGGCTGGCACAGGACTAGGCATTGTTTTTTTATGCTGTACATGAGGTCACTATGAGTCAGAGATGACTCGAGATCACCTAAGAACACACACCTACCACAATTAGATAGTGTTTCATTGCTTTTTATAAGGTTTTCAGTGGTCATTTATTTGAGAAGTGAATGGCCTTTCCCTTCCTAGTCTGTCTTAGTCTGGGAGCTCTGCTGAAACCTGTGAACTATGGGTAACCCTGCTGCCATTTGAAAAACTGTTGTCATGGGCCCAGCCTCACAGCAACACATAAGCTACCACTGTACAAAAAAGTGACAGACAAGTGTTGTTAATAGTCTATATGCTGTATTTGTGAAACGTTGATAGAAGAGTGTTAATATATCCAAATATAATAGTGGTGGTGTCTATTTATCCTTGCAGTTCTATGAATTTTTGCCTCATTTATTTTTATGCTGTGGTATTACCTGGTGTATGTGCATGCACATTCAGAATTTTTATGTTTTCTTGGTGAAGTGACCCATTTATTTATATAATGATCTTCTTTACCCCTAATAATTTTACAATTCTCTGTAATATCTTTTGTCTAAGATTAATATAGCTGTTACAGCTTTCTTTTGATTAGCTTATGACTGTTTTTATATTTAGAGTATTTTTCTTATATATAACATATAACTTGCTCTTTATTTTCCTTTTTTACACATTTAAAGTAATTATTGATATAGTTGGATTAATATCAACCTTTGTGTACTCTTATTTGTTGTCTTTGTTCTTTTTCCTTAATGTTTGTCTTCCACTCTTTTTTTTCTTTTTTTTTGCGTTCTCTGGCTTTAATCAAGCATTTAATATTACTTCATTTTCTCTCTCCCTTAGAATATTGAGTATATTTCTTTTTTAAAAATCTTTTAATAATTGCCTTAGTATTTTCACTATTCGTGCACAGCTAATCAAAGTCCACTTTCAAGTAACACTATTCCTTTTCAGTTGTATACAAGTACGTTATAAAGGAGCACATGCAATACTTCTCTCCCCTCTCTTATAACATTAACATTATTCATTACATTTATCTATAAGTTATAATCTAACACTTGTTTCTGTGACTATTTCAAACAGTTATCTCTTAAAATAGTTAAGAATTACAAAATATTTTATTTTAGTTTCATAGATTCTTCTTTTAATACTTTCTTTATTTAAATCTTAGCTTTTTACCTATATAATTTTTGTTATCTCTAAAGAATTTCTTTTTACATTTCTTGCAAGCCAAGTCTACTGACAAATAATTTATTCCATTTGTATTTGTCTGATAATGTCTTTATTTCTCCTTGTCATTTGAAGGATAATTTCACTAGATGAAAATTCTAGGTTCTTGAATTTTCTTTTCTTTCAATACTTACTTCACTTTATTTTCTTCCTGTTGTTGTGTTGTTATGTACGGTCGAATCAGCCCCGACTCATAGCAACCCCTCCTTGGGTTTCTGAGGTGGTATCACTACAGAAGTAGGATTGCCCAACCTTCCTTCCTAGTTGTACAGTTTTTGAAAAAAATGTCTAATGTAATTTTTATCCTTTTTCTCATATATGAAAGGTGGATCCTCTACCTTCCTCAAGCTTCATTCAACATTTACTCAAGGTCATGTATTTTTCTGCAGCTGGAATACGATATGTCTATTTTGATACTGCATAGTATCCTATGACCCTATATTTCTTTTTGCTTTCTAATCTCTTTATCATATATCCATTACACCTTTTATAACTTTTTGGATACATATTATTTTAATTTTTTTCTCTTTATTTCTTGGTTTGGGAAGTTTCTTTTGACATTTCTTCAAACTCACTGACACTTTCCTTAGGCATGTCCAGTCAATTGATGAGCCCATCAAGAGCATCCTTCATTTTTGCTTTTGTGTTTCTGATTTGCAACATTTCCTATTAATTCTTTCTTAAATGTCTATTTGCCTATGTTCTCATTTGTTTTTATATGTTGTCTATATCTTTTTTTAAAAAAAATCAGTAAATTCTTCAGTATATTAATCATGGTGTTGCTGTTGTTAGGTGCCATCGAGTTGCCTCCTACTCACAGGGACCCTATGTACAACAGAATGAAACACTGCCTGATCTTGTGCCAGCCTCACAATATTTAGTATACCTGAGCTCTTCGTTAAAGCCACTGTGTCAATACATCTCATTGAGAGCCTGCACCTTTTTTGTTGACCCTCCACTTTACCAAGCATAATATCCTTCTCCATGGAATGGTCCCTTCTGACAACATGACCAAAGTAGGCCAAACGAAGTTTGCCCGTTCTCACCTTCAAGGAGCTTTCCAGCTGCACTTCTTCCAGGAAAAATATGTTAGTTCTTCTGGCAACTCAAAAGCATTGACTATTCTTTGGTCTTCTTTATTCATTGTCCAGTTTTTACATGCATATGAGGTGACTGAATATACCATGGCTTGGTCAGGCACACCTTAGTCTTCAAAGAGACATCTTTTCTCTTCCGCACTTTAAAGAGGTCTTTTGCTGCAGATTTGCCCAGTGTAATATGTCATCTGAGGTCTTGATTGCTTCTTCCATTGATGTTGATTGTGGAACCAATAATATGACATTTAAACAACTTCAATCTTTTCTCCATTTATCACGATGCTGCTTATTGGCCCAGTTGTGAGGATTTTTGTTTTCTTTATGTTGAGGTGTAATCCATGCTGCAGATTGTAGTGTTTAATTTTCATCAGTCAAGTGTTTCAAGTCATCATCTTTTTCAGAAAGCAAAGTTGTGTCATCTACATGTTGCAAATTATTAATGAGTCTTCTTCCTCCAATCCTGATGCCGTGTTCTTCTTCATATAGCCAAACTTCTCACATTACTTGCTTAGCATATCAATTGAATAAGTATGGTGCAAAGATATAACCCTAACAACCTTCCTTCCTGATTTTAAACCATGCAGTATCCCCTTGTTCTGTTCAAACAACAGTTTTCTGGTCTGAGTCTGGATTTTTCATGAGCAAAATTAAGTGTTCTGGAATCCCCTTTCTTCTCAATGTTATCCATAATTTAGTGCGATGTACACAGTCAAATGCTTTTGCATCATCAATAAAACACAAGTAAATATCTTTCTGATAGTCTTTGCTTTCAACCAAGATCTATCTGACATCAGCAATGATATTTTTCCTTCCACATTCTCTTCTGAATCCAGCTTGGATTTCTGGAAGTTTTAGGTCACTATACTGCTGCAACCATCTTTGAATTATCATCAGCAAGATTTCACTTGTGTGTGATATTAATGATATTGTTTGATAATTTCCACAATCTGTGGGATCATCTTTCTTTGCAATGGGTACAAATAGGAATCTCTTCCAAGAAGTTGGCCAGATAGCTGTGTTCCAAATTTCTTGGCATACACGAGTAAGTACCTCCAGCATGGCATCTGTTTGTTGAAACATCTCTATAGATAGTCCATCAGTTCTTGGAACTTTGTTCTTCACCAATTCCTTCAGTGAAGTTTCTAATTTTTCCCTTAATACCATTTGTTCTTTATCATATGCCACCTCCTGAAATGGATGAACATCAATCAATTATTTTTGTTATAGTGATTCTGTGTACTCCTTTCATCTTCTTTTGATGTTTCCTGCATCATTCAATATTTTCCCCATAAAATCTTTCAACAATGCAACTTGAACCTTACGTTTTTTCTCAATTCTTTCAGTTTGAAAAATGTCAAGTGTGTTCTTCCTTTTTGATTTTCTTCTAACATCTATTTTTATCTTTTCCTCTTCCTGTGTTTTTAATGACCTCTTGCTCTCTTCATGGTTGTTCTTGATGTCATCCCACAGTTCTGGTTTTCGGTCATTAGTGTTCAATGCATCAAATCTATCTTTGATAGTCTCTAAATTCAGGATGAGTGTAATCAAGATCATATTTTGGCTCCCGTGGACTTGTTTTAGTTGTCTTCAGCTTCAAATTGAACTTGCATATGAGCAGTTGAGGGTATGTTCTACAGTCAGCTCTTGGCCTTGTTTTGCCTCATTATATTGAGCTTTTCCATTGCCTTTTGCCACAGATATAGTCAGTCTAATTCCTGTGTACACCATCTGGTGAATTCCATGTGAATAGCCACCGTGTATGTTGTAAAAAGGTTTTTTACAATGAATAAGTCATTGGTCTTGCAAAATTCTATCATGGGAGCTCCACTGTTATTTCTATCTCCAAGGACATATTTTTCAACTACTGATGATTCTTCATTTGTAACTTTTGATCTAAGCACCAGTGATGATCAACACTTCTTGATTTTGTGTTTGTTCAATTTCAAAATGCAGAAGTTGGTAAAAATCTTCCATTTCCTTATCTTTCACTTTAGTGGTTGGTGTGTAAATTTGAATAATAGTAGCATTAAGTGGTCTTCCTTGTAGATATATTGGTATTATTCTATCCCTGACAGCTGCGGTGTAGTAAATTAGTGTGGCTTTTCTACCCATAAGTCTTTGTAAACTCCAAGGTGGGAATTGCTATTAGCAACTGAGGAGATCCTGATTGCCCACCTGGAGTATTTCTGTTGGGAGTGGCACAAAACAATGTTCTGGGAGGTTCCCACTCTCTCTCAGGTGCTTAGAGTTCTGATGCTTTGATTGGCTAGTTTGGCCACCCTGCCAAGCTCAATAGGAGGCCTCCTGGAGGCAGAACTCTCTCTGACTGCTGGTTGAGAAAGACGTGCTGCTGCAAGAGACACGCGTTGCTGGGAAAGAGATGCAAGAGATGAGCATTGCTGAGTGAGACACCGAGGGACATGCACTGCTGGGAGACTGTGAGAGACTGTTGGCTGAGGGATGGTGGGCTGGGAGAGAGACTGAGCATTCTTCTGGAACTTGACTTATAGCCTGGTGCTTCCCTAATAAACCCCATAATCTGTGAGTTGTGTGTGGCCACTGCAGTGAATTATTGAACCCAGGAGAGAGGTGGTGGGTGCTTTGGGAGGAACAGTTGGAGAAAGGGCTGGAGAGAGGAAGCAGGTCTGGCCTGGCAGGAATAGACCTTGGGTTACTGCTGGTAATCCTGTCTTCCTCTTGCAGGATTAGAGGAGGTCAGAATATGTGTCCTCCCTGACCTTTTTACACAGCATTGTACTTCACGGTAGATCTTGAAACATTCTTCATGATGATGAATGCCACACCATTTCTCTTCAATTAATCATTTCCAGCATAGTAGATCATATGGTTACTTGATTCAAAATAGCCAAAAGCAGTCTACTTTAGCTCATTAATACCTAAGATGTTGATCTTTATGCATTCCATTTCATTTTTTACAACTTCCAATTTTAATATATTCTTGTTTTGTAAGTTCCACGATCTGATTATTAATGGATGTCTGTAGCTGTTTCTCCTTTTTTTTGAGTCATTTCACATCAGCAAATTGAAGTCCCTAAAGCTTTACTCCATCATCACTAAGTTTGGCTCTACTCTGAGGAGGCCTCTCTTCCCCAGTTATATTTTGAATGCCTGATGATATGAGGGGCTCATCTTCCATCACTATATTGAACAATGTTTCAGGCTATTCATAAAGTTTTCCAATAATATATCAGACAGTGTTTCATCGCTATTTATAAGGTTTTCACTGGCCAATTTCTTGAGAAGTAGATAGCCCTTTCATTCTTCTTAGTCTGTCTTAGTTAGAAAGTTCTGCTGAAACCTGTCCACCATGGGTGACTCTACTGGTGTTTGAAATACTGTTAGAATAGCCTCCAGCCTTACAGCAACAAACAGGCCAACACAGTACGAGAAACTGACAGACAAGTGGTGGATATTAATCATAGTTATAAATTCTCCATCTGTAAACCCCATCTCTCATGTACCACCTACATCTGATTCTCATGTTCTTTGTGTCTTCAGAGTATGTTTTTGTGCCCTTTAACTATGACTTGGAATTTTTTGTTAAAATCTGGACATAATGTTTTGCATGAAAGAAATTGAGGCAAAAAGAACTTCAATGTGTATATTAACTAGAGCAGTACCAGAGAACCAAAACAATGTGACTTTTTATATTGATCTGGCTGAGAGTTATACTGGTCTTACTATTTGTCATAGCAGTAGTGGCAAAACATAATTTTTTCTAGAGTTCTAATTTTGTTTCCCCTGATGTTTTTGGATTTCCCTAGAAACTGTTTCTTAAAAAGATCTGAGGTTTGAAGTTCTTTTAGCTATGATCCTCTATTATTATACAGTAGTCCTATCTTTGTGATATTAAGGTAAGGGAGGATAGGAAGCAATCTATAATCCTAAAATTAGGTCTCAGTCTTTAAATGAGCCTGGATTATTGGGCGGTGACCTTCACAAGTGCTTCTCAACATCCTTCTTTACTGACTTAAGTGAGATAGGAAGGCTATAGTGAGTTGGGGTTCATTCTTTCCCTTCTACTAACTTGCTTGGGCTCTGGAAAAATCATTTCTCTTATTATTATTTATTTTAAAAGCTTGTTTTATATTCAACAAAATGCATACATTTAGTTTCATTCCTGATTCACCATGTCCAACCCTAACCCAGTCTCCTCCCCTCCCTACCTCATGACTTTCCCCCATACCCCTATTTATGCACTCCTATTGGCCCTGCATTTCCTCAGTTTGAATGTTGGTCCTCTGGTGTCCAATGGTATTTTACTCTAAGGGAAGTATTGCCATAGAATATGTGGCTGTGTCATCCTGAGTTGAGTAGTCTGAGTGTACATCTTGTTAAGTATTTGGCTGAGAGCTTGGCCCTGGGGCTGAGTTTTATTCCAGGCTCAGAATGTAGTCCAGGGCCATAGTATAGGGAGTATCACCAGATTTCATTTGACCAGTGATTCTGGTCATTATTTAGTTTTTGGAATTTAGTTTCACATTTTCCCTCCCTTCTATCCAGGATCTCCAGATTTTATCCTTTCCTGAGTGGTTGGCATTGGTAGCCAGGCACCATCTAGTTCTTCTGGTCTCAAGGGCTGTCGTGTCCTAGGGTTAATTGCTTCTAAATGCCCCTTTTCTTTTTTTTTTTTTTTTTGTTCTTCTTCACTTCTGATGCTAGGAGACCATTAGCTGCATCTTAGTTGGCAGCTTGAAATCTTTGAAGACCCCAGTCACTACTCGCCAAGCAATGTTTTTATGAATTTTGTTGTGCCAATTGAGTCTGGTGTCCCCCAGTACTATGGTCCTGAGGCAGTGTATCTGTTGGATCTTTCTCCCATAGTGTCTGGTTGTCTGTGAGAGATTACTCTGTGTTTGATTTCTATTGTTTCTGTAAGGACTGTAGGTATTTTGCATCACTGGTATCTGTGTAAGATTAGCCTCAGCTGAATCTATCTTGGTCTAGAATATACTTCTGTTCACTGACTTCATCTGATCATTTCAGGTGTTTACGTGTTTATCTTTATAGTCTAGTGTTTGGTGTTAATGGCAATGTGGTATTGTGGACACTTTGGTTGGTATTAGCATCTATCATCTATCTCTTATGTGCGCAATTCGGTGTCCTCTCATTTCCCAATGTTATTATGGTGGTCATATATCCTTCCCCCTACCCATGTCAGTGTGTATGCCCCAAATAGGCCAAAATTATTCCTTCCCCTTCCCTCCCCATCCCAGTAACCTATTAGGTGAGTTCCCTTTCCCAAGCAAACTCTTCTTTGTCATTTTACAATAATGGGCTTATACAGTACTTGTCCTTATGCAATTGACTTATTTCACTCAGCATAATGTCCTCCAGGTTGGTCCACATTGCAAGGTGATTCACGTATCCCTCATTATTGTTTAATGTGGCATAGTATTCTATTGTGTAGATATACTATAATTTGGTTATCCACTCATCCGTTGATGGGCATTTAGGTTGTTTCCATCTCTTTGCTATGGTGAATTGTGCTGTGATGAACATGTTGTTGTTGTTGTTGTTGTTAAGTGCCGTCGAGTCATTTCCAACTCATAGCGACCCCATGCACAGCAGAACGAAACACTGCCCGATCCC
>NW_006922001.1:1013840-1015812 GCF_000298275.1 Orycteropus afer afer | reverse complement strand
TTTTTTTTTTTTTTTTAATTTCAGGTAAAATCATTTCTCTTGAGGACAGCTCTTTGTTAAGTGGAATAAAGAAATCATGTTTTATTTTAAAAATAGTTAATTTTTAATCTCACCTGCAAGAAGCATGATTTTTTTTTTTTCCTCCCTCTGATCTTCACAATGAATACCAGGTAATTTTCTTAGAGATAGAATCATCAAATGAGGGGTCCTTCCAAGGCTGAGGTACCAGGAGTTTTATTTCTTAATTCCTATTCCCTCCCTGGGAGTTGCCTTTTAGTCAGTTACCTTTTAAGTGACTTCTACTTCCTGGAAGCTTTGATTCTCTGTAGTTCTGTCTCTCTAGTTGTCAGACTATTGGCTTGACATTTGACTTTAATTTTCCGATGAATCTATGAAGAGTTGCTGATTTTCAGTTTGTTCAGTATCTTCCTTACTGTGAGGATTTAACTGATGACTTCTAAACTGTTTACCTATCAGACCAAACTGTGAGAGATCTAATTTTTTTTATTTATGTAATTTTATATAGTCTTCTCTTTCATTAAATTTTCTCACCAGCTACTCAATGACAGGTTTAATACATCACACTCACTGTTGTCAAGTCAGATCCAGCTCATAGAGACCCCTCCTTGAGTTTCTGAGGCAGTATCACTATGGAAGTCACTTCCATTTTAATACATAATATTCCTAACAAGTTGTATTTAGCAGGAATAATGGTCCTGTAGTTAATGTCAATTTTCTAATTTTTTATAACTACTTTTTCATGTCTAATAATGGAGATTAATATTTTTTTTTCTTTCTACATTTAGTTTAACAATTTTACAACAATGATTATATAATTTTCTTTTTTCAAATCAGTAGACAAGATCTTTTTCACTGACATCACATCTTGAAACAGTGATTTCAAGGATATGTTGGAGGTATTCACAGGAAAAATATTTTTAGATAAATTACTTATCCTTCAGTTTTAATAGAATTGTTTTAATTTGATAATCCTTTCAGGAGCAATACACTTTGAGAAACATGTCCAATATCATTGATTTTTATTTGTATGTTTCTTGTGCAATGAAAAAGAGATATTTTATAGTATCTAAAGCCCTATAATTTTCTCTGGTAACAACTGGTTTTCTCAACATTATTACAAACCAAACTCTTGTGATAAGTGGAAGATATACACATGAGACTAGACAAGTGTGGAGCAAAAAGTATTAAGCACGTACAGGTATCATTCAAACTTCAGGTAAGGAACCTGTTGATACTCACTGACAAGCATGGGATACCAGCAACAATTGAGCTCAGAACAGTAGCATCTAGTTGAAATTTGAAAAAAATAAAGAAAGAAACTATATCTTAATTTGATATAATTTTAAGACTTTGACTGAACCAGTCTTTCTATTGCTCTTGCCAAGCAAAAGTCCCATGAAAATGAGAATACAAAGAATGGGAAGCAAGTAAACTGCATAATTATTAAAAGACATACTTTATGCATTATAAAATATCAAGTAATATTTATTTTTAGGATCTTGACAACTTGCATTCTAGGATAAATAAAGTCTCAGTCTATGCGCTTATTAATTATTTTAAAAAAATATGCATACCTATCTGCTTATGTTTAACAAGGGGTTAGAAACAGTTTAAAATACAATTTGTGAAAAATACAATGTGATTCTGAAACCAGAAATTCAGCCATTCAATGTTTAATAAGGGTTAATGAACAGACCTCCAATTAAAATCCATACTTCAAGTCTGAAATCTATCTCTTACTCTTATGTCATTTTGAAAAAGTTTCCACATTGAAAGCCATCTAAAAAGCTACCTCATAATATCATTGGAAGATCAATGAAGATAATGTAAGTGAAAGAACTCAAAATATTAAAATCCACTATATACAAATGGCAGTTATTTTTTAGTTTTTCTTTATTCAAATTGTGCCTAGTCAGGACAATTAATAAGCCTACTATGGTGAACCTTGAGA
>NW_006922001.1:1008742-1013306 GCF_000298275.1 Orycteropus afer afer | reverse complement strand
TTCCAACTAGTTCTGCCTGATTCAGTCATAGCCAAGAAAGCATCACTGGAACAGACATAAATTTTGAGAGTTATTACAGTGAACCAGAAAAATTAGCCAGAATGAGAAAAATTACTAGTCAAAGCCTTGCTAGAAACTTAGTCTCCCTCTTAGAGACGAGAGGTGTATAAATTGCATAGCAACCAAATCCCTTGTACTTGGATTTTGAGCACAATCTGAAATAGTAGTAGTGCCCTGTTCAAAGATGGTGGTCCCCTGTTCAAACACCTTTTGGTGGCCTTGGCATTGGCATCACTTTGAATGTGTGTCAATCTCATATAGACCTGCCAGTAATCTAGTCTCATGCATCAGTCTCCTAATAGAGCCTATAGAAGGGCTTGCTATACCTCTTCTGACTCTTGCATTATCGGCCTTTGACCTGTAATTGTCCGGTTCTTAGTACCCTGAAAAATCAGTCAAATTGCAAAACATTGAGTATGTTCCTGTTTTGCTTCCTTGGCCATGACAGAACCAGTTTAAAGGGCAAGTAGAAGCTGTCCTTAAGAAAGATGTCAGTAACTCAGGCACTGCCTTTAATGTTCCTTTTATTCTTCCTACATTTTATCAAATAAACATTTAATAATAATTCTTTTTTGATGTTGATCTAGAGATAAATATTGGCCTCAAACAGCTGTGAGTAATTTCAGATAACTCATATTTCTTTAGAGTTATATCTTTTACACATGTGTGTGGAAACAAACAGACAAACAAAAAATGTGTCGATAGGGCTACTGAAAGTGTAATCTGTCAGAGGGATTTTATTCAAGTAAAATAGCTGTTCTCTACTTGTGTTTCAAGATCTCCTCCAAACCCAAACCAAGCCAGCTACAATCTTGAGTATACTCCAAATCCAAAAAACAAAAATAACAAACATAGAGGGATTATGGAAGAATCAAACAATATCTTTCAAATGTGGCAAAAAATAAAATGAGAACACTTTGTGTTTTAATAATCAAAGTTATCTTTCAGAACCATCCTCTGGATTTGGAAAGCAGTCAGAAAATCAGTTCTTGTTGGAAAATATTATTTTAAACAAGTGTTGTCTGGGAGGAAGTTTATCACAAACAATCAAAAAACTGACTTCAGTGCAACCAGTCTATATTCTGAAAAACAATAATAGTGAACAGTTAATGCTTATAGCATGCACATTACAGAATTCAACTTTAAACCTCAAAGAAAAAACATGAGAAAAGCATTTTTTATTTTTTAACTCAACTAATTAGAAAAATAAGTCAGGGACTTTTTAAGAAACTTGTTCAAGTTCTAGAAAATAGCAGACTTAGAATTCAAACTCAGTTGTACAATTAACCATTTTTTAATTCTGTCTGTACAATCTATGAGGATTTATTATTAGATTTAGTGAAATACATGTCTTATTGATTATATCGATGAAAGAATGTACAAGGAACATTCCTTAATAATAATTTGTATTTGTTGGCTGAAAGAATTAAAAAACAAGATAAACAATGGGTCCTCAAGATTTATTTTTTGATGGAAGAAACACTTCATAACCAAACACAATGATTAAGTGGGAGAAATAGGAATTTTATTATTTTTAGGTAAAGCTGTCAAAATTGAGTAGTTTCTATTTGCATAAAACTATGAAAAATACACATGGCCCTTGACGAGTGATTTTATGTGGAATTGTGGTAGAACATATATGTTAAAAAACATAAATGAATAAATATTTTTTTAAATAATTTTACTTTGTTCCAAGTAGGTAGAATTAACTTCTAAGGAGTGTTCCGGAAGAATTACTTCTAAAACTAATGTGTTTGTCCTTATGGTAGTCCATGGTGTATATTCAATATTCTTTTCCAACACCACAATTCAAATCCATTAATTTTTCTAATGTCTTCCGTTTTCATTGAAGTAATTGAGAACATAACTTGAGGCAGGAGTACCTTGGTCATCAAGCTGACATCTTGGCAGAGATTCCAAACAAAGACAGACTGGTTAGAAGGACGGGGCTATCCACTTTTGAAAAAAACTGGCTATTGAAAACCTTACCGATAGAGATGTTTGAAATGGTATTATGGAAACTATAAAAGCTAAGAATGTAGAATTAGTAATTCGTATGAACAAAACCAGACCTTGTATCTTTGTGTCGTCACTTAGAAAGTGGTATTATATTCCTTAATTTTAGAGTAGATCATTCTGACCAAGGAAGCATTTGGATATGTTTTTAAAATGTCAACAGTACAAGAGAAAATGTCATGTCTGTTTTTAGTCTGTTCCCCCACTTTATTCCTGACATCTAGAAAATATCCACAACAGCACGCAAAAGATTAGAGAGGTGGCTTTGAGTCGATTGTATCCTTTGCTTTAACATGGACCTGTAACTGCCAGAGCTTCACTGAACATGTGTAAAAGTGTTAATATGTCAACAGCTCTTTTATCATTTGCCCCTAAAAAAAAAAAAAGGAAAAAAAGAAAAAAAAAAAAAACCTCATTGCTGTTGAGTCTATCCTGATTCATATTGACCTTCCTTGGGTTTCTGAAGCAGTACTTACTTTTTTTTCTTCACTTGGGGAAGAGAGCAAGCAAGTGGGGAAAAGTAGGGACATGAAGGCCAGTATCTATTAACATCATTTTTCCCTTTCAAATTACCTATAACTGCTTCAGAATACAATTCCAAAAAGGGCTAAATTACCATTTTGATAGAGTAGTTGAAAAAGTAATGTTGAAACCAAGAAAAACATAAAAGAAAATAAAGGAAATTTATTTATTTATTTTTACATTCATGCTACTTTATTCTTTTGCACTTGATTTTATGTATCTGAGTATTAAAAAAATTAATAAAAATTTATATTGCACAACTATTTTTTTTTTCTTTTCCTCCAAGCTGAAGTTCTATTATAGCTTATATTTTCACCCACAGGGAAAGAAGGTCTGGATAAAGTATGGGATACATTCTAGTCATGTACATGAAATTTAATTCCCAAATTTTTTATAACATCCAGTCTTCTTTTTCTATTTTTCCTAACTGCCTCTATGATTAAGTCTTTATTCAAATTAAGTTGTTCCCAATTGTTCTTGTTTTTCTTTTTGTTAGGTGCCATCAAGTAGTTCTGACTCATTGATACACTGTGTACAACAGAACGGAACATTGCTCAGTCCTGTGCCATCCTTACAGTTTTGCTATGCTTGAGCCCATCATTGCAGCCACTGTATCAATATATTTCCCTGAGCATCTTCTTTTTTTTTGACCCTCTACTTTACTCAACATGATACCCTTCTCCAGAGATTGGTTTCTTCTGACACTGTGACCAAAGTCTAAGTGGGATAGTCTGGCCATTCTCACTTCTAAGGAACATTCTGGCTGTATTTCCTCAAAGACAGACTTATTCAGTCTTCTAGCGGTCTGTGCTACCTTCAATATTTTCCACCAACATCACAATTCAAAAGCCTCAATTCTTCTGTGATCTTCTTTATTTGTTGTCCAGCTCTCACATGCATATGAAGCTATTGAAAATATTATGGCTTGTGTAAGGCAAACTTTAGTCGTCAAAATGACATTTTTACACCTAAACGCTGTAAAGAGGGCTTTTTCAGAAGATTTGCCAAGTGCAATACATGGTTTGATTTCTTGACTGCTGCTTCCATGGGTGTTCATTGTGGATCCAAGTAAAATGAAATCCTTCACAACTTCAAACTTTTCTCTATTTATCAAGATGTTGCTTATTGGTAAAGTTGTGAGGACTTTTGTTTTCTTTATGTTGACGTGTAATCCATACTGAAGGCCGAGGTCTTTCATCTTAAGTGCTTTAAGTTTTCTTCATTTTTGGCAAACAAGGCTGTGTCTTCTACATATTGCAAGTTGTTAATGAGTCTTCCTCCAATCCTGATGTTGTGTTCTTCTTCATGTAATCTCGCTTCTCTGATCATTTGCTCAGCATACAGATTGAATAAATATGGTGAAAGGAAACAGTGCTCATGGACAGCTTTCCAAATTTTAAACCATAGAGTATCTCCTTATTCTCCTTGAACTACTACTTCTTGGCCTGTGGACAGGTTCCTCATAAGCACAGTTAAGTCTTCTGGACTTCCCATTGTTCACAATGTTGTACATAATGAGTTATGATCCACACAGTCAAATGCCTGTCCATAGTCAGTAAAACACAAGTAAATATCTTTCTCATTCCATACTCTCTTCTGAACCAAGTTTTAATTTCTGGCTGTTCCCTGGCAATGTATTGCTGCAACCATTTTTGAATTATCTTCAGCAAAATTTTACTTGCATGTGATATTAATGATATGGTTTGATAATATCCACATTATACTGGATCACATTTCTTTGGAGTGGGCACAAACATAGATCTCTTCCCATGAGTTGGCAGTATATCTGTGTTTCAAATTTCTTGGCATAAACAATTGAGCACATCTAGCACTGCATCTGTTTGTTGAGACATCTCAATGTGTATTCCAACAATTCCTGGAGCTGTTTTTTTTTTTTTTTTTTTTTTTGCAGCTTTGTTCGTGCAGCTTGGACTTCTTCCTTCAATACCATTGGTTCTTGTTCATA
>NW_006922001.1:1007443-1008446 GCF_000298275.1 Orycteropus afer afer | reverse complement strand
TCTTCTGACATCTATTCTGGTCTTTTCTTCTTTTCCTATCTTTCTTCATGCTCTTTTTTTTGGACATTGTTTTCTAATTTTTGTTAGTTTGTTTTCAAAATGTGCTTTAGGTGCAATTTTACAGAGTAGAATTTGTTTTACATTCAACATTTCATGTAAATTTGGTTTCACTCCCCAATTACCATCCCCAACCCTAACCCAGTCTCCTCCTCTCACTTTCCAGTAACCCCGGTGACCTTCTTAGTTATGCACTCCTGTCTGTCCAACTTTTACTCTGTGTGACTGGTGCCCTCTGGTGCCCCATGGCTGATTCCTCCAAGGGTTGTATCTCCATAGAGTAGGTGAGTGCATTGCCCTGGGTTGAGTGTTCTGCATGTAAGTCTTATTTACTATTGAGCTGAGAGCCAGCCCTTGAAATTGAGTTTTATCCCAGGACCAAAGGGTATGCCAGGGCCGTAGACTTGGGGGATCCTACCAGACTCCATCTGCCCAGTAATTCTGGTCATTATTGTGCTTTTGGATTTTGTTCCATGTTTTTCCTTCCATTCTATCCAGTATCTCCAGTTTTGATTCCTTCCTAAGTGGTTGGCATTGGTAGCTGGGCATCATCTAGTTCTTCTGATCTCAAAGTCCATCACATTCTAGGGCTGATTGTTTTCAAATGCCCTTGGTTCTCTTCACTCTTCTTTTCTTCTGATGATAGGAGACAATTAGCTGCATCTTAGATGGCTGCTCGAAAGGTTTTAAGAACTCAGTTGCTACTTACCAAAGTAGGTTGTAGAACAAGGTTTTTGTGTATTTGTTGTGCCAATTGAGTCTGATGTTCCCCAGTACTATGGTCAGGAGTTGGTAGAGCCTGTAAATCTCTCTCCCACAGTGTCTGACTCTCTCTGAAGGATTGCTCTCTGTCTTGTGTTGCTTCTGTAATGATTGTGGGTATTTTGTATCACTAGTATCTGTGCAATATTAGCATCAGCTGAATCTATCATTAGTCTAAAGTATA
>NW_006922001.1:1001948-1007343 GCF_000298275.1 Orycteropus afer afer | reverse complement strand
GCCTGTAAATCTCTCTCCCACAGTGTCTGACTCTCTCTGAAGGATTGCTCTCTGTCTTGTGTTGCTTCTGTAATGATTGTGGGTATTTTGTATCACTAGTATCTGTGCAATATTAGCATCAGCTGAATCTATCATTAGTCTAAAGTATATTTCTGCTAACTGACCCCCATCTGAACTTCTCTGTTGTCTGTGTGTTTATCTGTAGCCTGGTGTTTTGTGTTAATAGTAATACAGTATTGTGGATATCCTGGTCTTAGCCTCTGTCGTCTGTATCTTACGTGCACAATTCTGTGTCCTCCCTTTCTCCAATGTTATCATGTTGTTCACAGATTCTTTCCATACCATCCCTCCCCTTACCCACTGTGTGGCCCCAACTAGTCTGAAATTATTCTTTCCTCTTCCCTCCCATCTCCAGTAGCCTTTAACATGAGTTCCCTTCCCTAAGACAACTCTTCCATGAATTTTACAGTAATAGGCTTGTACAGTATTTATCCTTCTGAAATTGACTTATTTCACTCAGCATAATGTCCTCCAGGTTCATCCATGTTGTGAGATGATTCACATATTCTTCATTGCTCTTTAATGTAGCATAGCATTCCATTGTGTGAATGTACCATAGTTTGGTTATCCATCCATCTCTTGATGGGCATTTAGGTTGTTTCTCTGTCTTTGCTATAGTAAATTGTGCTGCAATGTCATCCCAGAACTTGTCTGGTCTTGGGTCACTGGTGTTCAATTGAAAAAATCTACCATTCATATGGTCACTAAATTCAGGTGGGATATACTCATGGTCATATTTTGGCTTGTAGACTTTTTTTTTTATTTTCTTTAGCTGAAAGTTGAACTTGCTTATGTGAAACTGATGATCTGTTACACAGCAACTTCCTGACCTTGTTTGACTGATGACACTGGGCTTATCCATCTCCTCTTTTCACAGATGTAGTCAATTTGATTCTTATGTATTCCATCTATCAATGTCCTTGTGTATTGTTGCCGTTTATGTTGTTTAAAAAAAAAACATATTTGAAATGAATAAGTCTCTGGTCTTGCAAAATTCTCTTATGTGATCCCCAGTGTCATCTCTGTCACCAAGGCTATATTTTCCAAGTAACAATGCTTCTTCTGTGTTTCCCACTTTTGCATTCCAATCATCAGTAATTATCAACACACCTTGGTTGTATATTTGGTCAATTTCAAATTGCAGAAGTTAGTAAAATTCTTCAATTTCTTTATCTTTGGCTTTAGTGTTTGGTGCATAAATTTGAATAACAGTCATATTAGCTAGTCTTTGTAGGCATATGGATATTACCCTATCACTGACAATATTGTACTTCAGGACAGATCTTAAAATATTATTTTTAACTATAAAGGAAATACCAGTCCTCTTTTACTTGTCATTGCTGGCATAATAGACCATATGATTTCCTGATCCAGTTGGCCAATAGTAGTCCATTTCAATTCACTGATCTTAGGATATCAACTGTATGTATTCTGTTTCATTTCTTGCAACTTCTATTTTTTTGTAGATTCATACTCTGTACATTCCAAATTACAGTTATTAATGGATGCTTGAAGTTTTTTCTTCTCTTTTTGAGTCATACCACATCACCAAATGAAGGTCCGGAAAGCTTTACCTCATGTCATTAGGATTGATTTTACTTTGAGGAGGCAGTTTTTTGCCACTCATATTTTGAGTGACTTCCAACCTGAGGGACTCATCTTCTGGCACTATATTACACAATCTTTCTCTTGTGAAGAGAACCAAGGGCATTTGGAAACAAAATGCTTTCAGTGACCTTTATTTATTTATTTATTTATTCCAGAAGTGGACCTGCCATGTCCTTCCAGTCTGTTTTAGTCTGGAAGCTCTTTTGCAAATTGTCCACCATGGGTGGCTATGCTGATATTTGAAATAACTAGTACCATAGCTTCCAGTACCACAGCAACAGGCAAGCCACAACAGTACAGCAAATCAACAGATCAGTGGTGGAAAATGATTTTACTTGTATGGAATAAACAAATATAAACATATACAGCAGGCTTTTTTTCCTTCTGTAGTACGTTTCTTTTCTGCTGTTTTCTCCTCAGCTGATGGTTTCTTGGTATCTGTGGTCTCCTTCCCCACCACAGGCTTCTGCTTCTTCACATTAACAGGTTTATTTCTGCCTTTTATCGCTACCACATGTTTCTTGCCTGGAAACCCCTTTTCATCTGACTTGGTCTCTAGTGCTGCTGCTGCCCTCTCTACCCTGACTTTGTGGCTATTGCCCTGGTGAAGAATGATCTTTTGGTGCCTATTTATTGCATATTCTCAGGTTTTGAAATGAGTTCTTCTTCAGGATTCCGTGATAAATCTTCTTGTGCATGACAAAGTTAGTGTTACACTTGAGGAAGGCAACTTTATACCAAATGCCATACAACTCATCTAATTTGCAAAAAGCAAGTCCAAATGCAGAAATGTCCCAAATTCCCACCAGGAACAAGTTTCATTGTTCAATTTGCTTGAATTAAGCAGAGTAATTCCAAGAATGTCTCTAAAGTTCTTGAAGGTATTATTGTCTTTATTATAGATGATACATGTTCATCTGCACTGGATACAGCATTGGTTTCTACTTTTACCACACTGTCAGCTCATTCACTGACAGGCAGAGACCTTTTTTTATATCATTCAAAGCCATAAGTTTCTTAACAAGCAAAACCGTTTCCTTGATTTTCTTGTAACCTTCAAATTTATCCTTGACCACCAAAAGAAGTACAGGAGCCCCCTCAATATGTGCTGGTAAGGCTAAGGAAGCCAGAACAGAACAGATGGCATAGTGCTTCTGAGTTGTTTTCAATCAATGGTTCCAAGGGCATCAGTTTTTGGTGCAAACATGCAGCCTCTGTAATATGTATTTTAGAAGCACATTGGTCAGAGTGGTAATACCCACCACCACAAACTCTGGGAATTTGAGCCACAGATTGTCATTACCCCAAGATTCATCACTGGTCTGAGGATCTGCTAATTCACTGATAGCATAGGGCTCCCTGTTCTTGTTGTGTGAATTGGTGTGAACAAAGTTCATGATATTCCAATCTAATGGGACACTTGAACACTACAGATAAAATAACAGTTTGCCAGATGATTCTCCCTTTTTAGAGTACACTGATAACAGTGAATGAGCATATGTCTTGGTTGGGAGAGAAGGCTACACTTCTCTCAACACAGGGGCTCCTATAGGAAAAGTATAATCTTCAATCTTAAACAAGTTTTGGACTAACAGTAATCAGGCATTTATCTATCTATCTATCTATGTATCTATCTATTTATTTATATTCAACTTTTCTCCTAGTATCAATACAAATTTTTGATCAGAAAAGTGAAAATAACTAAACTTAAGTCTTAAAGTTAAATGTGAAACAAATTCTAAAGCTATTCAAGAAAGTTCTCTACATTTCTGATTAGGATCCACTGTGCAGTTTCCATGGAACACTATTGATGACCTTTTAAAAATATTGATGTAAGTGCTTGAAGATAAAATGGAAATGCGGTTTTATTTTATCTACTTTATAACACCTTTACCTTGTAGGGCTCACTAGTCTATCTTTTTATGTTGTGTATAAGAGTAGAATGAATGAATTTTAAGATGAGGTTAAAGTACTTACAAAAAGAGAAATAAGATTGAATTTCACTGGAGATTAATTAGACTTTTATTTTGACATGGGGAAACATCAGACTTCCATTGATTGTGAATAATTATAAGGTTATATTAACAAGCACATTTTGTTAAAAAAATGATTTGAAAATAGACACCTTTCCTTTGAAGTCAATAGGGGATAAAGATGTTGCTACTACATTCAGAAATCATGGAACAAAGAAGAGCTGAAAAGAGGAAATAAAGAAGAGAGAATAATGCACAGAAAAAAAGTGCAGTTTAATATTTTGTTAAAATTCATCACTATATGTTGTGACAAATCAGATTCTATACCATCTTTGGAAGCATCAGAAAGAACAGTATGGTCCATTTGGGCCATGCTGAGCTAGTTTATCAATATATTCCACAAGCAGATAGCACACTTTTCCTTGAGTGAGTAGTCTTTTCTCCACTAGCAAGTACTGTAAATGACAGAAAAAAATAAAAAAAGAGAGAGAGAGAGAATTCTTCTCTTAGTTCAGTGGACTGTACCTCTTTCATTTTGAAGACAAGTATAAAATCTCACCCAAAAAAACTTTTTTTTGCACCTTTATTGCCTTTATTATACTCATATAAACTGGTGTGTTTTAACTTCAGTTACAGAAGCAGAAAGTTAATGTAAAGTCAGAAAAGCAGTTGTTGAGTCCTACAATGGGTCAAATAGTCTATGGGTATGCCAAGTGTTTCCTACCACGCAATAACTTTTCATTAAAAGCTTAATGTTTGTAAATATATGGTGTATACCACTGAACCAAAAGAAAAAAAACAAATACCCTGTACAAGTGTGGTCATCTTTATATTCAAAAACTTAATCCAGTTGCCCTATATTTCTTATGTTTGTACCAGAAATGACATAGACACATCTTCGAAATATGAAAAATTTCAATTTCAAAATATTCCTAGTATACCTAATTTTTCTATACTGACAATTATTATGCAATAAGACCTTTTCTAAAAAATATTATAACAAACAAGTTGGATGATTTGAGCCTTGAAAATATATAAATTAAAAAATGTTTTTTATTATGACACACTTAACAAATTTGTAGACCCTGGGGTTTTATTCTTGCTTGACTCATTCCCTTACTTCTCACATTCTTTCTGAGAAACCTTATTGAATCCTGTAGCATCAAGATAAATTTTATGATGATTACACCCAATCAATACCTCTAATACTCATCTATCTCTCATAGTCCCACCTACATTTACAAATAATGTCAAAATATTATTTTACTGTTTTTCTTTATCCTCCAATGCTTATTTTATTTATTTATTTATTTTTCATATAGGAAAAATAGCTCTTGACACCAGGAATTCCACAATTCATTGGGAAAGAAAAACCTGGTAATTTCTATATAACAAAAGTACTTTGAGAAAAGGAGATAAAGGTAAACAATAGAAAAGTTCAATAAATATGCTAAGAAGGAATCTTTAATACATATTAATACAACTTTATGCCTTCAAGTTAAAATAGTTCTTGACTTCCTTCTTACTCATATAATGATATCTACATTCTTTAACATGATATTGATGGACTCTAGATTCTTTCTCCACCAAGTGGCCTTGTGTCATGATCCATCAGTTACTTCTCTGCCACCCTCTTTATATGTCAACTAAATTAAGAAAGCTCTTCTTTCCACAGAACACTGTGGTGTTTCTCATCACTTCCACCTGTCTGCTTATCATGACTCTACTAAAGTGCTGTTATCCACTAGTTGGAG
>NW_006922001.1:1000219-1001068 GCF_000298275.1 Orycteropus afer afer | reverse complement strand
TTTCTCCTCTTCTCTTGCATGTGGGTCTGCTGTTGCAGGTTTCACCTTTGTATTTAGTAAAGAGGTTTTGTTTACATCTTCTCTTATTTTCACTCACCTTTGATATTTTTCACTTAACGTCAAATCTTGCCAAAACCATAAGGGGAATAATAAGGGTATAAATGAAGTTCTTCCTTAAATAGTATGGTCTTTGTTACTGAGTTAGCTTTGCACTCTTTGAACCTGGGTTATGCCTTAAGTAGACTATTCTCATGGACATTGTGCTGAGTTCTTTAGAGATTCTCTTGATGGAATCCCCCAACTACAAATTTTCAGAAGCTGCTTCTGGTTTTCAGCAGTTCTTTCACACAGAATCTCTCCATAAATCCTTATTAAAATAAACCACAGGTTTATAATTGCTCTCAATATTTGTATTATATTCTGCCTCCTTTCTTTGGAATGTTCTAATCACTGAATCTGATGTCATAATGGAAAATTCTAATGAAACATCAAATTATACATAAGACAAAAAATGAAATTTGAATCCCAGGGTCAGATGTGCTACCTTGACATAA
The DNA here is from genome assembly GCF_000298275.1 of Orycteropus afer afer. Lineage (NCBI taxonomy): Eukaryota > Metazoa > Chordata > Mammalia > Tubulidentata > Orycteropodidae > Orycteropus > Orycteropus afer. Next base: position 1,000,514 of record NW_006922001.1, on the reverse strand, counting down.
GACACTCTTAATAGACTTATACATACATTCTAAACCTTTTTAAGAATACATAAAGGTGTATATGTGTATGATTACAAATATGCATCTAAGTATACATATATGTATGTGCTCTGGTGGCATAGTGCCTAAGACATTTGACTGCTAACCAGAAGGCTGGTGGTTCAAACCCACGAGCCACTCCTCCGAAGGAAGATTGAGCAATCTAGTCTGAAGTAATACCACCTGAGAAACCCAAGAAGGTGTGGCTATCAGTCTGATAGGACTCAACAGCAGTGAGGTTTTTTTTTTTTTGTTT
>NW_006922001.1:989646-996559 GCF_000298275.1 Orycteropus afer afer | reverse complement strand
CCTTATCCATAGGAGTAAGGCTGGGTTTACTCAGATGATGCAGCTCTTTCCCAGTCCTATTTTGAGAGCCTTCTAACCTAATGGGACTATTCATAAAGTTGTGTGGTAATGTATCAAACAGTGTTTCTTTCCTATTCCTAAGGTTTTCCCTGGCCAATTATTTGAGAAGTGGATGGCCTCTTCCTTCTTTCTAGTCTATCTCAGTCTATAAGCTGGGCTGATACCTGTGCACCATGTGCATCCCGCTGGGTTAGAAAGACCAGTGGCTCAGGCTCAAAACTCACATCAACACATGACCACGGTAGGACAAACCAACAGACAAGTTTGTCTCCCTGTTGGAAACCTCTCGTACCACCCTTACTTGGGTCCCTATGGTGGACTGCTGGTCTGTCCAGGTGTGTATGTATAGATATATATTTTTTCATATGTAGACTTCTGTAACTTGATTTTTCAGTTAGATTTTTGAACATATTTCCAAGTCTGTATATTAATTAATCTAGAGAAGTACAATATATATCATATTTTTTTCTTCTATTACTTTTTTTTTTTTCCAATCCTTAAATAGCAGAGCAAATATTTATAAAAGTCCATCTATTTCTTGGGCAAGTCTTGAGTGACCTGCTTAACTAGGAACATCAAAGCCCTAATGAACATATTATAATTGTGTTAATGAGTACTAATGATCACATCTGGTTCTGACTCTTCTCTGTATATGAAGGACACAAAGATTAACACAGTGTGTCTTGCTATATTTTTAAAGTTATCAACACTATTTAGAAAATTATAGATAGCCATATACACCACTTTATATTTCTTTAAATTATTTGTCTTATTTTGCTTTTGGCAATTACACAGAAAAATCATCTTGATATAATGGAGATTTTAGGATTTAGTATGTGACAATCATGTATGAAAATACCCCCTTCTCTCTTCCTTTCCTCTCATGTTTTATACATATATACATACACACACACACACACACACATATATATATATACACACATATATGCACAATTACATTATTTTAAAATATGTACACACACATATACATACACACAAGTGGACACAGAATACGTTTTGTAATGACAAGATTGTGATAATACAAAAATGTATCAATAAGATATTTGAAAAATCACCATTATTTCAACTAACAGATATATAATTGTTAATATTTTGCTATTTTTTTCCTGTGTCAATAGATAAAATCTATATTATTCTTTACTATTTGCACAAATATTAAGCCAGTTGTTTTTCATGATATATAATCATAATTTGTTTTTAAATAACATTGGGTTCTTAGGCTATCTGTTAGAATTAGAAATAGTGTTATAAAAGCCTTCTTTGTACTTTGAATTATAATTTTTCTCAAACTTTTAAAAACTAATAGCTAAATACAGAAAATTAATTGGGACATATTGCATTACAATGAGATTTAATGAAATATCCAGAAGCTTTTAGCCTTGTTTCTTATTTTGTGAGTGTTCTACTTCCTGTCTTTTAATTCTACAACTTCAGTTCCACTATAATCTATTTCCCAACTTTCTTTTTGTCTTCCACTATTGTCTTTTTATTGTTGTTGTTATTGTTCTTGATTTTCTTTATGTTTGATTTTTTTTCTCATAGTTGATGTTTCTTTATGGAGTTGACAATTGTTGGGTCTTTCATCAACCCTGCCAAGGAACCGTGCTTCCTTGGACATTTGGGTTAGCCTATTCTAACCTGGTGGTATAGGAGCTCTGGTGGCTTAATGTGTTAAAATATTTGGCTGCTTACCAAAAATTTGGTGGCTCAAATACACTAGCGGTTCCAGGGGAGAAAGATTGGGTAGTCTGCTTCCATAAACAATTACAGCCTTGTAAACCCTATAGGAAATTTCTACTCTGCCCTATAGTGTTGCTAAGAGTCAGAATGAACTCAATGGCAGTAGTTTGGCATTCCACTCTAGCCATACCCACAATGTTTTTTTTTAGTTCTTTCCTGCTAATATTAGTGCCTTTTCCTCCCCTATCTTCAGATATATCAATGCCTTCTCTTGGATATTCCAATGGCTTCTCCTATGATACCCCATAACCAGCAAAATCTCCTTTATTCTTATTTTATACAGTGTGCAATTGGTTTCTTTCCTTGTAGTTATTCATTGCAAATACCTTTTTTCACGAACATAATACTCCCTCATCTATTGTTTCACAAGCTTAGAGTTGAGGTTGGTGTCTCCTTGTTCCCCATTACTGCTTACTGTCTACTTCTCATCCACTAATTAATAAACTATGTTCTTTTACAGCTTCTCTATTTGGCTCTGTCATCCACTTTTCTTCCTTATTATTTTTATTCCTTAACATATTTTTACCATATAGTCATCTCTATATAATGGGTAATTTCATCATCTAAATGAACACCTCATCTGTTTTGGTTATCTGGTAACAGAAAATGCCACAAAATTATGGCTTTGACAAACATGGATTTATTCTCTTCCAGTTTTGAAGGCTAGATGTCCAAGTTCAAAGTTCTAGCTTTAAGGGCTAAGTGAAGTTCCCTTGACCTTGGGCTTCAGTTCTTTTTTTTTTTTTTTTTTTGGTGTTGACTCTTGCTCTCAGTCTTCAGAAGCTAGAGGATTATTTTAACTCAGGCAGCTGTTGATTTCTGTGGCTGACAAACCCATGATCGACAAGTAAAATGTCATAGTCCCAAGATTATTAAGCAACACAGCAAGTCACTAGTTCAGATCCAGAAATAGTCCCAAGATTGACATACATCATGGAAGGCTGCTGAATGAAGACTTGGCAATATGCAGGGTTCATGCATGCCAAAAACCTCAGAGATTTTCTCAAAACTTCTTCTTATATACATTGGAAGTAGACAACACTCCTGAGGCAGCTAATCAGCTAATTACAGTCGATCCCACCATGGAGTTGATTACCAGTTTCATGAAGAGGAATAATTACTTCCAATTGCCCACCACTCAAAACCAGACCCAACCAAGTTGCATATAAATTTAACTATCACACCATCTGATATAAGATATTCTCAACTTCTTAGCTCTTTTTAAAATATCAATCTAATTAACCATGTTGTTGTTGTTGTTAGATGCCATTGAGTTGTTTCCCACTCATAGTAACCCCATGCACAGCAGAACGAAACACTGCCCGATCCCGTGCCAGCTCCGTGATCCCTACTATACTTGAGCCCATCATCACAGCCACTGTGTCAATCCATCTCATTGAAGGCCACCCGCTCTTTTGTCAACCCTCCACCCTACCAAGCATGACATTCTTCTCCAAGGAATGGTCCCTTCTGACAACATGACCAAAATAGGTGAGACGAAGTCTGGCCATTCTCGCTTCCAAGGAGCATTTCGGGTGCACTTCCTCCAGGACAGATCTGTTAGTTAGTTCTTTTAGCAGTCTATGGTACTTTCAGCATTCTTCACCAGCACCACAACTCAAAAGCGTCAACTCTTTTTTGGTCTTGCTTATTCATTGTCCAGCTCTTACATGCACATGAGGTGATTGGAAATATCATGGCTTCTGTCAGGCGCACCTTAGTCCTCAAGGAGGCATCCTTGCTTCTCAGCACTTGAAACACTTCCTTCACAGTTGACTTTCCCAATACTACATGTCGTCTGATGTCCTGACTGCTTCTTCCATTGCCATCGATTGTAGAACCAAGCAATGTGAATTCTTTGACAACCTCAATCTTCTCTCCATTTATTGTGATGCCACTCATTGGTCCAGTTGTGAGGATTTTTGTTTTCTTTATATTGAAACATAATCCATATGGCAAACTGTATTCTTCAAACTTCATCACTAAGTGCCTCAAATCATCCTCACTTTCAGCAAGCAAAGTTTTATCATCTGCATATCTCAGGAGTCAGCCGCAGGGATCCAAGTGGGGAGAGGAACTCAGGCATGCCCAAAGCAGGAGTGCAGGAGAGCAGGAAAAAAGGATTAAAAGCCAGTAACTCAGACAGAGGAGCAATCAGTTGCAGAGATCCAGGTGAAGAGAGGAACTCAGGCACGCCCAAAGCAGCAGGGCGGGAGAGCGGGAGAAAGGGGATTAAAAGGCCTAGGACTCTGGACAGAGGAGGAGTCAGCCACAGGGACCTAGGTAAGCATGGCCCAAGAAGTTTCCAATAGGGAGGCAAACTTGTGTGTTGGTTTGTCTTACCGTGGTGACATGTTGATATGAGTTTTGAGGCTGAGCCACTGGTGTTTCTAACCCAGCGGGATGCACATGGTGCACAGGTGTTATCCCATCTTACAGACTGAGACAGACTAGGAAGAAGGAAGAGGCGATCCACTTCTCAAATAATTGGCCAGGGAAAACTAATTAACCATATTAGGATAAATTTACATGTTCCTTCAAAAAAGCAAGCATTGAAGTATTTTATAATATGACAGATCTTAATTTCTCAAAGGGAGAAAGAAAGGGTCATCTACTTCTCAAAGAATTAGCCAGGGAAAACTTTCTGAATATAAGAAACACTGTCTGATGTATTACTGGAAAACTTTATGAATAGCCTTGAAACATTGCTTGATTTAGTGTCAGATGAGTCCCTAAGGTCAGAGGTACTAAAAATATGACTGGGGCAGAGGTTCCTCTTCAAAGTAGAGTCAGTCTTAATGCCCTGCATGTACTAAAGCTTTCGGGACCTCCATTTGATGATGGGTAACAACTCAACATCAGAAGAAACACCTGCAAACATCCATTAATAATCAAAACACACATGTATAAAGTATGAATCTAAGGAAATAAATAGTTTTCAAAAATGAAATAAAATGCAAAAAAAGATCAATATCCTAGGCATTAATGAGCAGAAAAGGACTGTTTTCAGCCATTTTGAATCAGCCAATCATATCATCTACCATACCAGGAATGAAAAATGTAAGACGTATGGCTTCACATCCATAGTCAAAAAAACGTATTAACATATTTCCTGAAGTACAATGCCATCAGTGGTAGGATAATATCCATATGCCTACAGGAAAGATCACTTAATACTACTATTATTCAAATTTACCCACCAACCACTAAAGCTAAAAACAAGGAAATAGAAAATTTTTACCAACTGCTGCAGTCTGAAATTGACCAAACTTTTAATCAAGATGTATTGATTATTACTGGTGATTGAAATGCAAAAGTTAGAAAAAAAGAAGAATGAGTGGTATTTGGAGAATATGGCCCTGATGATAGAAATGATGCTGGATATTACATGATAGAATTTTTCAAGACCAAGGAGCTATTCGATGCAAATACCTTTTTTTAAGAACATAAACTGAAGCTATACATGTGAACCTCACCAAATGGAGTACACAGGAGTCAGATTGACTACATCAGTGGAAAGAGGCAATGGAGAAGCTCAAAATTTTCACCCCAAACAAGGTCAAAAGCTGTCTGTATAACACACTTTCAATTGCTCCTATGCAAGTTGAAGTTCAAGCTGAAGAAAATTAAAACAAGTGCACAAAAGCAAAAAATATGACCTTGATTATGCCCCACCTGAATTTAAAGACCATCTGAAGAATAGACTTAACATATTGAACCCAATGACTGAAAACCAGATGAATTGTGGGATGACATAGACGTATACTTTCTTATATGAAGAAAGTAAAAGTTCATAAAAAGACAGAATGGATGTCAGAAGAAACTCTGAAATTTACTCTCAAACAGAGAGTAACTAAAGTAAATGGAAGAAATGAAAATATAAAAGATCTGAACAGAAGATTCCAAAGAGAAGCAGAGGACAATCAATTATTATAATGAAATGTGCAAAGACTGCAGTTCAAACACCTAAAGGGAAGAACACACTTGGCATTCCTCAAGCTGAAAGAACTAAGGAAAAAATTCAAGCCTCAAGTTGCAATATTGAAAGATTCTATGGCCAAAATATTGAATGATGCAGGAAACATCAATAGAAGATGGAAGAAATACACAATCATTGTACCAAAAAGAATTTGTCAATGTTCGTCTATTTCAAGAGGTGGAATATGATCAAGATCCAATGGTATTGAAGGAAGAAGTCGAAACTGCCGTGAAGGAATTGGTGAAAAATAAGGCTCCAGGAATTGACGGAATGCCTGTTGAGATGTTTCAACAAAGAGATGCAGACCTGCACACATTTAATTCTCTATGCCAAGGGATTTGGAAGACAGCTACCTGGCCAAATGAATGAAAGAGATCCATATCTGTACCCATATCAAAGAAAGGTGTTGCAACAGAATGTTGAATTATCAAACAATATCAATATCACAAGCCAGTAAAATCTTGTTGAAGTTAATTCAAAAAGGATTGCAGCAATACATTGGCAGTGTACTTTCAGAGATGTAAGCTGGATTCAGAAGAAGATGGAGAATGAGGGATATCATTGCTGATGTCAAATGGTTCTTCCAAATGTCTTGACATAGACAAGTAAGTGCCTCCAGCATGACATCTGTTTTTTGAAACATCTCAATGGGTATTCTGTTAATTCCTGGAGCCTTGCTTTTCACCAGTTCCTTCAGTGTAGCTTCAACTTCTTTCTTCATTGAGCTTCTCTTTCAAAACTCTTCAGCTCTTTTATTTTGTCATTTCTTCATTTGCTTTAGCTGCTCTCCATTCAAGAGTAAGTTTCAGAGTTTCTTCTGACATTCATTTTGGTCTTTTATTCCTTTTCTGCCTTTGTAATTACCTTTTGCTTTCTTTATGTATGATGTTCTTGATATCACTACACAACTTATCTATTTTCTGTGATTGATGTTCATTGCATCAAATATATTCTTCAGATGGTCTCAAAATTCAGAAGGTATATAATCAAGGTCATATTTTGGCTTTTGTGGACTTGTTTTAATTGTTTTCATCTTTAACTTGAGCTTGTGTGTTGGATTGGGTTCTCTAGAGAAACACAAAAACCAGCAAAGTATATATATATATATTTATA
>NW_006922001.1:987068-989156 GCF_000298275.1 Orycteropus afer afer | reverse complement strand
GGCTTCGTTTTTGCTGAAGGTATTTAGCTTCTCCATCACCTCGTTCTACAGACATTGTCTATCTGATTCCTGTGTATTCCATCTGGTGAAGTCCAAGTGTATAGCTGCTGTTTATGTTGTTGAAAATCTTATTTGCAATGAAGAAGTTGTTGGTCTTGCAAAATTCTATATTGTGATCTCCAGCATCATTTCTATCACCAAGGCCATATTTTCCTACTACCAGTGATTTCTTTTTTGTTTTTAATTTCTGCATTCCAATCACCAGTGATAATCAACACATATTGATTGCATGTTTGGTCAATTTCAGTTGGTAAAAATCTTTGATATCTTCATCTTTGACACTGGTGGTTGGTGCATAAATTTGAAAAATAGTAGTATTAATTGGTCTTCCTTGTAAATGTATGGATATTATCCTATCACTGGCAACATTGTACTTCAGAATAGGTCTTGAAACATTCTTTATGACAATGAATGCCACAGAATTCCTCTTTAGCTATTCTGGAATAGTAGACCATATTGTTGTCTGATTCAAAATGGCCAAACCAGTCCATCTCAGCTCACTAACACTTAGGATATAGATTTTATGCAATCTGCATTTCCTTTAAGACAACTTCCAATTTTCCTAGTTTTATACTTTGTACAATCCATATTCCAAGTATTAATGGATGTTTACAGCTGTTTCTTCTCATTTTGAATCATGCCACATCAGAAAATGGAGGTCCCAAAAGCTTTACTCCATGGACATCATTAAGGTCAGCTCTACTCTGAGGAGGCAGCTCTTCCCCAGTCATATTTTGAGTGCCTTCTGATCTTAGAGCCTCATCATCTGACACTATATTGGAAAATGTTTCAGAGATATTCATCAAGTTTTCCAGTAATATGTCAGACTGTGTTTCACTACTATTCATAAATTTTCATTGGCCAATACTTTGAGAACAGGATAATCCATTCTTTTTTCCATGTCTGTCTTAGTCTAGAACCTCCATTGAAACCAGCATGAATGACCCTGCTGCTGTTTGAAATACAGTTGACATAGGCTGCAGCTTCACAGCAACATCCAAGCCACCACAGTATGACAAACTGACAGATGAGTGATGGAGTCCTCGTTGTAGGCACATGGGTATTATCTTATCATTGACAGCATTGTACTTCAGGATAGATCTTGAAAGGTTCTTTTTGATGAGTAATGCAAGACTACTTCTCTTCAATTTGTCATTCCAGTCATAATAGACTATATGATTGCCTGATTCAAAATGAGCAATACTAGTCTATTTCAGCTCACTAATGCCTAGGATTTTGAATTTTATGCATCCCATTTTTCATTACTTTCAATTTTACAAATTCATACTTCATACATTCCATGTGCCAATTATTAATGGATGTTTTCAGGTCCTTCTTCTCATTTTTAGTTGTGCCCCACCAGCAAATAAATGTACTGAAAGCTTTACTCCATCCACATCATTAAGATCACCTCTACCCATAGGAGGGAGCTCTTCCCCAGTGATATTTTGACTCCTTCCAAACTGAGAGATTCAATTTCTGACACTCTATCAGACAGTGTTCTGCTTTTATATATCAGGTTTTCACTGGCCAAGTAGATTATCAGGTTGCCCTTCCTAGTCTGTCTTAGTCTGGAAGCTCTGTTGAAACATGTCCACTGTAGGTGACCCTGCTGGATTTTGAAATACCAGTAGCATAGCTTCCAGTATCACAGCAACATGCAAGCCACCACAGTATGATAAACTAAAAGACCACTGTATAGCTTCTATGTGCTAAGCATCTCTTAGAATTAGATAATGTCTTAGCTAGTTTACACATATTATCTCATTTAGTTCTCACAACATTCTTAAATATATATGTTCACAATATGTTACAAATGTTCAGAATCTACATGTGTTTCAAAACACTAAAATTTATATGTAAACTCACTGCCATTGAGTTAATTCCAATCATAGCAAGCCCTCCTTGTGTTTTTGAGGCAGTATCTCTACAGAAGCAGAGTGCCCAATCTCCCTTCTGAGGAATGGCTGGTGGGTTTGATGCTCCAGCCTTCTAGTTAGCAGTCAACTGTCTTAGGTACTATGCTGC
>NW_006922001.1:972480-986307 GCF_000298275.1 Orycteropus afer afer | reverse complement strand
ACTTCCTCCCCAGTTACCTCTTCCCTGTGTCCTTCCCTCCAGGCACTCATGCCCTCTGAGCTGTCTCCCTGTGTATACACAGCCCATCTATTCTTTCATGATTATTCTCTCCAAGTAGTATATCTACCTAGTGTAAATATTCACCTCAGGTGCCTGTCTTTTGTTTGGAGGGAAGCCACAGGAGTGGGTTCAATTCCAGACCTAAAGGGCAGCTAGGGGTAATAATCTCAGTGGTTCCATCAGGCTATATCAGACCAGCAAACTTGTTTTTTTTTTTTTTAATGATTTTGAGTTTTGTTCCACAGTGTTCTCCCACTCTACCAGGAACTCCTACATAGATCCTCCTCCGAGTGGTTGATAGTGATAGCCGGGCACCATCTATTTCTTCTGGTCTCATAGTCATATAGGCTGAGGATCACATAGTGTACTAGTTGCTTGGACTAATTGTTTCCATTAATCTTTAGTTTTCTTCATTCTTCTTTGCTAGAGATGAGGGGAGACCCATCATTGCATCTAGATGCCTGCTTGCAAATTTTAAGATCCCAGTCACTACTTGCCAAAGTAGGATGTGGAATAATGTTTTTCTGTAGTATGTTATGCTAATTGAGCTTGATGTCCCCTGAGAATGTGGTCCTGAGCCCACAGGTACAACTACTCTCTCCCTCTGTGCAGCTGTCTGTGGCCAAGAAGTGACTACAACCTTGTCCCTTGTCAGCTCTACTATATGTCTGGGAATTCTTACACAACAGACCAATACACTTGTAGAAATATCATCTGCCAACCCGATGCATGGTCTTAGGCATACTCCCCACTGCATAGACATATCTAATAGTTCAGCCTGTCCACCCATCTATCCACTAGTATATTCTTGTTTGCCTTCACTGACGATGCAGTACTGTATGTGCAATAGGGTTCAACATTGTTGTCTGTACCTCCTGTGTACCTCTCTATGTCTTCCTCTTCCTCACTGTCCCTGTGTTGATCACTCACATTTGGTACATTGCCCTTTTCTTCACCCAAATAAATACTTGTCTCTACCTATCTATCTAACTGTGTTCCCTTCCCTCCCCTACCACCTGTAATAGCCAACAAAGAAAATTTCCTTCGAGATATAAACTTTTCCTTGATTTCTTAAAATAATGGACTAATACAACATTTGTCCTTCTGTGATTGACTTATTTTATTCAGCATAATGTCCCCTAAGTTCATCTATGTTATGTGGTGTTTTACTGATTCCACATTATTCTTTAGGGTTGCATATTATTCCATTGTGTGTATGTACCATAGTTTATTTATCAATTCTTTAGTTGATGGACACCTAGGTTTCCCATCTTTTGGCTATTGTAAATAGTGCCATGATGAACATGGGTGTGCATATATCTGTTCTTGTCCTGGCTCTCACTTCTTTAGGATATATACCTAGTAACGGAATGGCTGAGTCAAATGATACTTCTAATTCCAACTCTTTAAAGGAATCTCCATAACTGCTTTTCACAGTGATTGAACCATTTTACAGTCCCGCCAGCAGTGTATGAGAGTCCCAATCTCTCCGCATCCTCACCAGCATTTGTTATTTTTGGTCTTGTTGAATTTGCTACTAGTGCTGGAGCAAGATGATGTATCATTGTTGTTTTGATTTGTATCTCTCTAATGGCTAATGATCATAAGCATTTCTTGATATGTTTGTTGGCTGCCTGAATATCCTCTTTGGTGAAGTATGTATTCATGTCTTCTGCCCATTTTTTAATTGGATTATTTATTTATTTATTTATTTATTTATTTATTGAGATGTTGGGGTTTTCTATAAATTCTACAGGTAAGTCCCTTGCCAGGTATGTCATTGCCAATTTTTTTTTTTTTTTTTCCCTATCTGTAGGTTCTCTTTTGACTCTTTTGGAGAAGTCTTTTGAAGCACATAAAAATTTAATTTTTAGAAGGTCCCATTCATCTAGTTTCTCTTCTGCTGTTTGTGCATTTTTGGTTATGCTTGATAGTCTATTTATGCCATATGTTAGGGCCCCTTAATTTGCCCATGTTTTTTTCCTCAAGGAACTTTATAGTTTTAAGTTTCACATTTAAGTCTTTGATCCATCTGGAGTTAATTTTTGTGAATGGTGTGAAGTACAGATCTTGTTTCATTTTTCTGCAAATGGATATCCAGTCTGTCAGCACCATTTATTAAACAGACATTTTCTTCCCCATTTAATGGATTTTGGTCCTTTGTCAAAAGTCATAAATTCTTGCCTTTTCTAGAAAAATTACATTTGGCAAATCTAGGCCTACATTCCCTTTGGCAGCAGTTCAAAATCAATTGTGACTATTCCTTTTTGGCAAAGCATATGCTCTCCAGTTCACCACAGTCCTTACCATTTCATTTTTTTTTTTTTTTTTTTTTCAATATGTGAGTTCACTTTTCTATACTGGGTACATGCTTAAGTTTTGTCCTAACCGTTTCAACTTTTTTAATTGAAGTTTTAATCTAAAAACTCATGCTTCTTTAGTTGTCAATCAATGTAGCAATGGAAACCATATCCTGATGCCTAAAATATAGTCAATACCTGACTTTTTTTTCCCACTTCATGTTTACCAGAAATTGGAGCATCAATCATATAAAATACAACCTGACAAATGAGCAATTGGTCATTTTGACTGGCAGCTTTCCAGTCCTTCAGGAAGTGACATAAACAATGAAAAAACAAAAACTCAAGAGTTACTCTGTGAGGGAGTATATATATGCTGTCATCTAATTTGCAGACCTCCTGTTCCTTGGTTCTCCTCCTCTCTATTCAGAGAGCCAGATATTATCATTGCCAGTGCAACATAGGCAAAAGAGAATGTGGCTGAGAGCTTTATGATCAGCTGAGGCAATATAAAGTGATATTCTCTTTTGGCTAATGTCTGTGCTTTTTTTAAAAAAAAATATGAGACTTAGTTAAATGCAGTAAATATGTTATTTTTTAAGTGACCTTGTTAGAACTGTTATTTTTATAAGTTTCAAAAAATAAATAAAAATGTAAAAGAAACAGGATACTGTAGGATTATGACCTAATGCATTATTTGCCTGTCAACATCTAAGGAAAAAATCCAAGGCCAGACAAATTCTTGTAACACTCAAATTGGATTGAGAAACCATGAAAATGCATATATATGGTTCTTTATTTTGTAGAAGTATACCCTAGATCAGAGATGCTAAGCGATTTTTCCAAGATTAGAGAGTGATTGGGTTGTTGTTGTTGTTAGGTGTCTTGAGTTGATTCTGATTTGTAGTGACCCTATGCACAACAGAATGAAACACTGCCCATCCTTCACCAGTCTCACAGTCCTTGCTATACCTGAGCCCATCATTGCAGCCACTGTACCAATTTATTTAATTAATGGTTTTCCCCTTTTTTGCTGGCCCTCCACTTTACCAAGCATGATATCCTTCTCCAGGGAATGGTCCCTTCTGACAACATGACCAAAGCAGGTGAGATGAAGTCTGGCTATTCTCAATTCCAAGGTGCATTCTACCTGCTTCTTCCAGGATAATTTTGTTTGTTCTTCTGGCATCCACAGGACTTTCAGTATTCCTCACCAAGACCACCACTGGAAAATATCAACCCTTCTTCATGCTTCTTTATTCACTGTTCAGGTTTCACATGCATATGAGGTAATTGAAAACAACATGGCTTGGGTCAGGCCCACCTTAGTCTTCAAAGATACGTCTTTGCTCTTCAGCACTTTAAGGACAATGCTTCACTGCTATTCATAAAGTTTTCCCTGGCCAATTCATTGACAAGTGGATAGCCCCTTCCTTCTTCCAAGTCTGTCTGAGTCTGGAAGCTCCTCTGAAACAAGTCCATCATGGTTGACCCTGCTGGAGTTTGAAATATCCGTGGCATAGACTCCAGTCTCAAAGAAAGCCCCCACAGTATGATAAACTGACAGATGAATGGTGGGAGTAATGTTGAGTAATACATAAATTTTTAATCATTCACATGGCCTGGCTCTACCATTTATCAATTGGATGCATTTGGCAAAATTCCATAAATTCTTCCAAGTCCAGTTATTGCTATTGTTTTATAAGGATAATTATACTCACTCCAAGGGATTATCCTCAGGGTTAAATGAAAACAAACAAATGAACAATAAAAAAAAAATTAAAAAAAAAAAAAAAACTGTTAGCTCTTAACATACAGTAGTACCTGGTATATTAAAAAGAGAAAACAGATATATGATTGAATGATTTTTACTTTTCTTATTTAAATATTGCTTCATTAATTTTTGAAGCTTTATAATTTTATTATTCTGATATCTTGTTGTTTAAATAAAATAAATAATTATGAATCCATATGATATTAGTAGTGAATCCATAAATATCACAAATGAGTAGCTTTAAAGAATAGAAATTTATTTTATCATCGTGGAGATCAAAAGTTCAAATTAGGGTTTTAGTCTTCTTGATTCCTTTTGTGGACCTTTCTGTTAGTTTCTGATAGCTGCTAGTGATCCTTGACATGTTGCAGTATTTTTCTTTTGCTTCTAAATATATCTGCTTTCATTGTGATATATCTCCCCTTGTATACCTATTTTTGTGCCTGTATCTTTCCTTTTTAATAAGGCACTACTCAGAAAGTCTTAGGTCTAGCACTCTCTGTCTCAAGTATAACCTCATTAACATAAGAGAAGCGATATTTCATTCACAAAGGGGACCATACTCACAGATATTTTTGTGGGGGTACAATTCACAGGGTCATAAAGGGCTAATAAATGGATATGGCATAGAGAGTGGCATTTATGCATATGTCTATAAAATGGGGGGGGGGTAACTAGCCAAACAAACAGGAAACTACTGAGTTTGAATTAATTTCTACCAGGCTTATGCAGCAGCACTCAGCTTATTTGGGTGACATACTATCCAAATGACATTGTCTGCTTCAAAAAGCTGTTAAGCGAAAATAGAGGAAATTTTCAGAGTTATGGTTGTCTGTCATACTCTCTCTGTTATACTAATGCCACAGATCAGACAGAATCATTAGGAAATGTCAGAATGTGAGTAACCAAAACCAAACAAACTCACAGTCGTGGAGTCAACCCCCATTGGGTTTCCAAGTCTGTGTCTCTATGGAAGTATATCTGCCAATCTACTTTCTTAGGAGTGGCTGGTGAGTTTGAAATACCTGCCTTCTGGTTACCAGTCAAATGCCTTAGGCACTGCACTACCAGAACTCCTAATATGTGTGTGTGTATATATATATATATATATATATAGAGAGAGAGAGAGAGAGAGAGAGAGAGAGGCACCTGAATCTGAATGTATTTATAAATACTGAATTTGAATATATCTTAGTTCATTTTAGAAAGAACAAAGATATATATGCATGACATTCCACTGTTCTTTGAGGAAAAAAAATTATTAGAAAATATGGAGTAATTCCATCCAAAGTGACCATGTCATCATTAAAAAAAAAAAAAAACTTTAGAAAGTATAAATAAACATCATATGGTGCTGATGATTTTAACTATTAAACCTCTGGTGGTGAAGTAGAGAAGTCATTTGGCTGCTAACCAGAAGGTCAGTGATTCATAACCCACCAGCTGCTCTGTGGAAGGAAGATGAGAAGATCTACTTCCGTAACGATTTACAGGCACAAAATCCCAATGGGGGCCACTATGAATTGGCATTGACTCAATGGCAGTGAGTTTTAGAGTGATCTTAGTAATTTAGATTAAAGAAAAGGGAAGGGAAAGCAGGAAGAGATTAAGTTTAGAACCCAGCCTAACCTATTGTCTTAACAATTTCTATTTCTAAACTAAGGATATAAGAAAGATGTTTACTTGTGTTCTATAGATTATAAAAAAATTGTTCAATGGTGTGGATCATAACATATTATGGATTAAATTGTGAAGAATGTGAATTCCAGAATACTTAATTGTGCTCATGAGGAACCCGCACATAGATCAGGAGGCCTTTGTTTGAAGAGAACAAGGAGATACTGGATGGTTTAAAATAAGGAAGGGGTGTGTCAGGGCTGTATCCTTTCATTATACTTATTCAATCTCTATGCTGAGCAAATAATATGAGAAGCTGGACAATAAGAAGAAGTATAAGGCATCAGGATTGGAGGAAGGCTCATTAACAACCTGTGACATGCAGACAACACAACTTTGCTTTTTGCAAGTGGAGATGACTTGAAACACTTACTGATGAAGATTAAAAACTGAAGTCTGCAGTATGGATTACATCTCAATATAAAGAAAATGAAAAACTTCACAGCTGGACCAATAAGCAGCATCACAATGAATTGAAAAAAAAAAAAAGATTGAAGTTGTCAAAGATTTCATATTGCTGAGTTCCACATTCAACACTAATGGAAGCATCAGTCAAGAAAGCAGAAAAGTTATTCTATTGTGCAAGTCTGTTGCAAAAGACCTCTTTATACTGCTGAAGAGTAAACATGTCTCTTTGAAAACTAAGGTGTGCCTAATCCAAGCCATGGTGTTTTCAGTTGCCTCATATGCATGTGAAAGCTGGACAATAAATAAGGAATATCGAAGAAAAGTTGGTGCTTTTGAATTGTGGTATTGGCAAAGAATACTGAAAGTCCCATGGACTGCCAGAAGAATGAACAAATCTGTCCTGGAAGAAGTGTAGGTGAATGCACCTTGGAAGTGAGAGTGGCCAGACTTCATGTGACATACCTTGGTCATGTTGTCAGAAAAGACAATTCCCTGAAAAAAGGTATCATGGTAGGTAAAGTGGAGGGTCATTGAAAAAGGGAGGACACTCAATGAGATGGATTGACCCAGTGGCTACAACAATGGGCTCAGGTATAGCAAGGATTGTGAGGATGGCTCAAGACTGGGCAATGTTTCATTCTGTTGTTCATAGGGTCACTATGAGTTGTGGCTGACTCAGTATCACCTAAGAACAACAACATTTCCAAACCAAATCATAAACATGTACAGGGGTTAGAATTTCAACCTATCTTACTCGGGGACATAATTTAATTCATAACAAGTATTACTGGACCTGGAAATTAGTCTTAGAACTCTGCATATCTTTCATCTTTTAGGGTATAGAACTGAATGGAAAATTCCATAAAATCCAATAGAATTAATCTAGGACAGACACGTGAATCTGAATGTATTTATAAATATGCAATCTGAATATATCTTTGCTCATTTTAGAAAGAACAAAGAGAGAAAAGGAAATGTTCAGTTTCTAGGTCTTTGGGAAAAAGAAACAGAGAAATAAATTATAAACAATATCTTTAGACAAAGCCAAAAGGAATACATAATGATGATCTTTCAGAAAAGCATTCATTAAAATGAGTTTTTAAACAATCAGCTTGGCATCCTTATAATAGAATTATAGCCAGTATAAAACAAGAGAAAAAAACATCAATTTTTTTTTCACAAAACTATTTCTTAAGAATCCCTGGGTGGTACAAAAAGATAACAACTTGACTACAGGCATATCTCATTTTAGTGCATCATTTTATTGTGCTTACATATATTATATTGTTTTTCAAATTGAAAGTTTAGGTTAACCTTGTGTCAAGCAAGTCTATTGATGCCATTGTTTTCCAACAACATCTGCTCACTTTTTGCCTCTTTGTCACACTTGTATAATTCTCACAATATATCAATTTTTTTTTTCACAATGCTATTGCACACTTAGGAGCTCTGGTGATACAGTGCCTAAGGCATTTGACTGCTAGCCAAAAGTTTTGCAATCCAAACCCACCAGCTGCTCCACTGAAGGAAGGCAAGGCGATCTACCTCCATAAATATTTAATGCCTCGGCAACCCAGTGAAGTTCACTATGAATTGACTCGATGGCAATGGATTTGTTTTTTGGTTTTATTGAACACTTAATAGACTAGAGTATAGTGTAAATATAACTTTCGCATGCATTTGAACATCATACAATTTGTGATTCATTTTATTGTGATATTGCTTGCGATATTCACTTTATTGCAGTGGTCTGGAAATGAATCCCCAATATCTCTGAGGTATGCATATGCTACTTGAAAGATTGGCAGTTCAAACTTATTCACGGGAACGTTAGAAGACAGGCCTGGTGATCTGCTTCTGAAATGTCAAAGCCTTGGAGCCCCTATGGAGCAGTTCAACTCTGCACAAATGAGGTTGTGATAAGTCAACTGCAAATAACAACAACCCACCATTCATTTGTCAGTTTGTTGTACTGTGGTGGCTTGCATATTGCTGTGAGGCTGGAAGCTATGCCATTGATATTTCAAATACCAGCAATCACTTTTTTTTTTTTTTTTGGACCACAATTCACCACAATGCAACAGCTCCCCTCCCACTTCTTCCTGACGGTCACCTTTTCCCTGTGGCCATCCCTCCATGAATCCTTGCCCCCTGAACTGTCTCCCTGTGCATAAACAGTGCTTCTTTCTCCCATGATTGTTCTCTCCCAGGAGTGTATTTACTTCGGGTAAATGTTCAACTCCTATGCCCAGCAGAGTCACTCCTGTTGGACAGGTTTCAGTAGAGCTTCCAGACTAAGACTCTGTAGAAGGAAGACCCACTGAAAACTTAATGAATAGCACTGAAACATTGATATAGTGCTAGAAGATTAACCCATCAAGTTGGAAGGAACTTAAAATATGACAGTGGGAGAACAGTCCCCTCACAGTAAAGTTAACCTTAATGAATTGGATGGAACAAAGCTTTCAGGACCTTCATTTTTTGATGTAATAAGATTCAAAATGAGAAGAAACAGCTAAAAACATTCATTAATAATAAGCATGTGCAATACATATCCTCAAATGCATGTGAAAGCTGGACAATGGATAAGGAAGACGAAAGAAAAATTGATGCTTTTGAATTGTGATGCTGGTGAAGAATACTGAAAATTCCATGGACTGCCAGAAAAATCAATGAATCTGTCTTGGAAGAAGTACAGTTAAAATACCCTTTAGAAGTGATAATGGCCAGACTTTGTCTTACCTACTTTGGTCATGTTGTCAGAAAGTACTAGTTCCTGGTGAAGGATATCATGCTTGGTAAATGAGAAGGCCAGCAAAAAACAGGAGGGCCTTAAACCAGATGGATTGACACAATGGTTGAGAAGATGTCTCAAGCATAGCAACGATTGTGAGGATGGTGCAGTACTAGATTTCACTCTGCTGTATATATGGTCACTATGAGTCAGAACCAAGTCGATGGCACCTAACAACAACAACAACATTTATTAAGAGCCTACAAGATACCCAGGACTCCACTTTTGGTGACAACATCTGATGGCAAAAATAAACAAAAGCAGACAGGAAGGAAGTTCTTGCTTTCATGGTATTTACATGGAGACAATCAATGACCAAATAATCACAAAAATAAATGTTAAATTAGAACAAAATACTAAATTAAAGTTACTATGAAGATACTGAAAATCCAAGATTTCACTTTGAGAATTAAGGTGTGCCAGCCCAATCCATCTTTTTTTTTTTTTTTAATTACCTCATATTCATGAGAAAGCTGGATAATGAATAAGGACAACCAAAGAAGAATCAATGAATGTGAATTACAGTGTTGAAGAAGAACACTGAGTGTACCATAGATTGCCAAAAAAAAATATATATATATATATAATAATAATAATAATAATATGTGTTCCTGTCCTCTCTTCAAGGAAGTATAGTTAGAAGGTAGGATAGTGAGACTTCATCTGTACTACAGACATGTTATTATGAGGGCTAATCCTTGGAGAAAGACACCATGTTGATAGAGTGTCAATGAAATAGAGGAAGAACCTCAAGAGGTAGATTGACATAGTGGCTACAATAATGAGCTCAAACATAGCAAGGACTGAGAACATTTCAAGATGGAGAAATATTTCTTTCTGCTGTAATTGAGTCTCTTTGAGTCAGGACAGTCTCAACCACACCTAACAACATGAAGGTATATGTGTACTATAAAAAAACACTTCCTTGATAAAGTCAGCAATTGAGTTAGGGAGACATTTAAAGTAAAGTTGATATTATATACAGTTAAATTTAAGGTGAATATCTAGACAGAGAAAGAGCACATGCAAAATGGCTAATGCAGGATTTTCATGAAGGGTTTAAGAAGCTAAAAGAAGCCCAGGGACATTGGGAGGGCATCAATTGACATGTCTATGGGCTTACCCAAACCATATAGTAAAGGATAAAATAATGATTTTTATATTTATGCCATGGGATCAATGAGGCCATTTAAGAAGTCATGCTGAAATTTACATTTGAAAATGATCCCTCTGAAGTAAGAAGAGCAGGTAGGAGAAAATAGGATGGATTGTGGACTAGTGAAAGCATTTCAAAAGATGATGGTAGCTTCAATGAAGCTGAGAGATACAGGAAGAAAGAATAAGACAATTCAGGATGTCAAATCTATTGAAATTTTATGGTGGATTGTATGGGGAGTCTAAAGACGGCAGATATCTGATGTGAATCCTAGATCACTGAATTAAATAAATAGATGGATGTTAGTACTATTTACTCTGATAGGGAACAGTAGAAGAAAACTTGTCTGTCAGTTTGTCATACTTTGGTGGCTTTTGTGTTCTTTGAGGCTTAAGGATGTGCCACTGGAGTTTCAAGTGCTGACAGAGTTATACATGGTGCACAGGTTTCAATGTAGCTTACAAACTGAGACAGACTAGGAAGAAGGAAGAAGCCATCTGTTTCTCAAAGAATTTTCCAGGAAAAATCTTAAGAATAGCAGTGAAACACTATCTGATACATTACTGTGCAACCTTATGAATTGTCTGGAATTATTATCTGATACAGTGCAGGAGTATCTGATACAGGTCAGAAGGCTTTCAAAATACAACTAGGAAAGAGCTGCATCATCAGAGTAGGACCAACATTACTGATATGGATAAAGTAAAGCTTTTGAGACCTCCATTTGCTGATGTGGCATGACTCAAAGTGAGGAGAAACAGGTGCAAACATCCATTAATAATCAAAACATGTAATGCAAGAAGAGTGAATCTAGGAAAATTGGAAGTTATCAAAAATGAAATGGAACATGTAAAGATTAATATCCTGGGCATTAGTGAGCTGAAATGTACCAGTTTTTGGTTATTTTAAATCAGAAAACAACATGATCTACTACGTCAGGAAATGGCAGGTATGACAATTTGAAAAGGAATGGCATGGCATTCATCATCTCAAAAGATATTTCAAGATCTATCCTGAAGTACAACGATGTCAGGTATAGGATGATATCCACACACCTATAAGGGAGACCAGTTAATATGACTATTATTCAAATTTAGGCACCAATCACTGAAATCAAAGATGAAGAAATTGAAGATTTTTATCAACATTTGCAGTCTGAAATTGACTGAATGTGCAATCAAAATGTGTTAATTATCACTGGTGATTGGAATGCAAAAGTTGGAAACAAAGAAGAATCACTGGTGGTTAGAAAATTTGACCTCAGTGACAGAAATAGAACTGGAGATTGCATGATAGAATTTTGCAAGACCTACCACTTTTTTGTTGCAAATGCCGTTTTTCAACAACACAAACAGCAGCTATACACATGGACTTCACCAGATGGAGTACAATGGAATCAGATTGACTACATCTGTGGCAAGAGATGATGGAAAAGCTCAATATCTTTAGCAAAAACAAGGCCAGAAGCTGACTGTGGGACACACCAATTCAACTGCTCATATACAAGTTCAACTTGCAGTTGAAGACAATTAAAACAAGTACACAAGAGCCAACATACTATCTTGAATATATCCCTCCTGAATTTAGAGACCATCTAAAGAATAGATTTGATTCATAGAACACCATGGACAGAAAACCAGAAGAATTGGGGAGTGATATCAGATCATCATCCATGAAGAAAGCAAGAGGTCATTAAAAAGACAATAAAGAAAGAAAAGACCAAACTGGATTTCAGAAGAGACTCTGAAATTTGCCCTTGAACAGAGAGTAGTTAAAGCAAATGGAAGAAGTGACAAGATAAAAGAGCTAAACAGAAGGTTTCAAAGAGCAGCTTGAGAAGACAAAGGCAATTACTATAATGAAACGTACAAAGACCTGGAGTTAGAAAACCAAAAGGGAAGAACACATTTGGCATTTCTCAAGCTGAAAGGACTGAGGAAAAAAAAAATTAAGCCTCGAGTTGCAATATTGAAAGATTCTATGGGCAAAATATTGAATGATGCAAGAAGCATCAAAAGAAGATGGAAGGAATATGCAGTCACTGTCCCAAAAAGAAGTGGTTGATATTCATCCATTTCAGGAGATGGCATATGATCCAGAACCAGTGGTTTTGAAGGAAGAAGTCAAAGCTGCACTGAAAGAATTGGTGAAAACTTGGCTCCACGAATTGATAGAATGCTCACTGAGATGTTTCAAAAACAGATGCTCCATTGGAGGCCTTCACTCAGTTATGCCAAGAGATTTGAAAGACAGCTACTTGTTCAACTGACCGCAAGAGATGCATATTTGTACCCATTCCAAAGAAAGGTGATCCTATAGAATGTGGAAATTATCAAGCAATAACATTAATATTTTAAACAAGTAAAAGCTTACTGAAGATAATTCAAAAATGGTTGCAGCAGTATATTGACAGAAAACTTCCAGTGGTGCAGGCTGGATTCAGAAGAGTATGTGAAACAAGGGATATCATAGCTGCTGTCAGATGGATCTTGGCTCAAAGCAAAGAATACCAGAGAGATGGTTACTTGTGTTTTATTGACTATGACAAAGCATTTGATTGTGTGGATTATAACATTGTGGATAACATTGAGAAGAATGGGAATTCCAGAATTCTTGATTGTACTCATGAGGAACCTGTAAATAAACCAGGAAGCTGTCATTCAAACAGGACAAGGGGACACTGCATGGCTTAAAGTCAAGAAGGGAATGTACCAGGGTTATATCCTTTCGCCATACTTATTCAATTTATATGCTGAGCAAATAATCCGAGAATCTGGACTATATGAAGAAGAACATGGCATCAGTTTTGGAAGAAGAATCATTAACAACCTGTGATATGCTGATGACACATCTTTGCTTGGTGAAAGTGAGGATGACTTGAAGCATTTACTGATGAAGACTGAAGAATACAGTCTGCAGTATGGATTACATCTCAATATAAAGAAAACAAAAATCCTCACAACTGGACCTATAAGCTGCATCATGATAAATGGAGAAAAGATTAAAGTTATCAAGGACTTCACATTGTTTGATTCTACATTTGAAACCAATGGAAGCAGCAGTCAAAATATCAGACAACATATAACACTGAGCAAGTCGCCTGCAAAGAACCTCTTTCAAGTGCTGAGGAGACAAGATGTCTCCTGGTGTACTAAGGTGCTCCTGACACAAGCCATGATGTTTCCACTTGCCTCATATTCATGTGAGAGCTGGACAATGAATAAGAAGACCAAAGAAGAATTGATGCTTTTGAGATGTGGTGCTGGTGAAGAATGTTTAAAATACCATGAACTGCTAAAATAACTAACAAATCTGTCAGGGAGGAAGTGCAGCCAGAATGCTCCTTGGAAGGGAGAAGGACCAGATTTCCTCTCACCTACTTTGATCATGTTGTCAGAAGGGTCCATTCCCTACAGATGAATGTCAGGTTTGGTAGGCGGATGGTCAATGAAAGAGGGGAAGGCCCTCAACAACATGGATTGACATAGTGGCTGCGGCAATGGACTCAAGTATAGCAGGGATTGCGGAGCTGGCATGGGACCAGGCAGTTTTCTGTTTTGCTGTGCATAGGGTGTCTATGAGTCAGAGATGAAGTGATGGCACCTAACAACAACAACAACATAAGGTTGCTATGAGTCAGAGCATAGTGGCTAAGGCA
>NW_006922001.1:970609-972255 GCF_000298275.1 Orycteropus afer afer | reverse complement strand
ATAGCAGTGAAGTGCCTTAGGCATTATGCTACCAGAGATCTGTACCTCACACCATACACAAAAACTAACTCTAGATGGACCAAAGACTTAAATGTGAAACCTAAAACCATGAAGTTCCTCAAGGAAAAACTAAGGGCACATTTAGAGGCCCTAATATATGGGAGCTCTGGTAGCGTAATGCCTAAGGCACTTGACTGCTAACCACTACTTGGAAGGAAGGTTGGGCAAGCTACTTCCATAGTGATACTGCCTCAGCAACCCAAGGAGGGGTTGCTATGAGTCAGATCTAACTCTACAGCACATAACAACAACAACAACAACAACAACTATATCAACTATATATATATACATATATGGCAAACTAAGGGCAAATTTAGGGGCCCTAATATATATAATATATAATACATAATACATAATATATAACACAGACTATATGTAAACATGTACTTATATGTATAAATAGACATTATATATATATATATAATATCTATCTATCTATATGCTGTTAGATTGTTGTAAGGTGCCCTTGAGTTGGCTCTGCCTCATAGCGACCCTATGTTGTTGTTGTTGTTGTTAGGTGCCATCTTGTGTATTAATGGTTGGTTCTCATTTGCTATTTTTGGTTCTCTGTTCAAAGGACTTCCATTACCATCTCTTGTAAGGTTGGTCTGGTTTTAACAAATTCCCTTAGTTTCTGCTTATCTGGAAAGCTCCTAATTTGACCATCATATTTGAGGGACAATTTTGACAGGTATGTAATTCATGGTTGAATATTTTTCTCTTTCAGGGTTTTATATATACCATCCCATTGCCTTCTCGCTTACATGGCTTCTGCTGAGAAATCAGAGCTTATTCTCACTGGCTGTCCGTTGTAGGTAACTTTTTGTTTTTCTCATGCAGCTTTCAGGATTCTGTCTTTTTGTCTTTGGTTTTGATGAGTTTGATGATGATGTGTCTTTGTGATTTTCTTTTGGAGTCTATACTGTTTGGGGTTCATTGGACTTCCTGAATGGATATATTCTCATCTTTCATCATATCAGGGAAGTTATCCTCCAGCAAATCTTGGACAATTTTCTCAGTGGTTTTGTTTTTCTCTTCCTGTTCTGGAATTCTAATGACATGAAAATCATTCCTTTTGATGTCATCCCACATGAACTTTACGCTTTCTTCATTTTGTTTTGATATTTTTTCTGATTGACCCCTTTCTAAAGATGTATTCAGGTATTTGTCTTCAATCTGACTAATTCTGTCTTTCATTGCATCAATTTTACTCCTTTGTCCTTCCAATGTGTTATCTATTTCTGACCATTTAATATTAATCTTCTGGATTTCTGTCTATAGATTTAGAATCATTTCTAATTTTTCATTTATTTTGTCATTTTTCTTCTTGTATTTTCTTCCAAAATTCTTCTCGGGTTTTTTCTGTGTTTTCTTTGACCTGTCTCTCAATCTTTTGAAGATACCTAAATATATTTATTTTTAATTCCTTATCAGAGATTTCCAATGTTGCTTCTTCCTCAGGGATGTGCTCTGGGTCTATATCCTGCTCCCTTGTTTCTACCACTTTATCCTGCTTCTTTGTGTGGATTGTGATGGTCTGTTGTATCAGAGGCATCATGGCATTGTTGTATTTATATCTCTGTTAA
>NW_006922001.1:961445-969431 GCF_000298275.1 Orycteropus afer afer | reverse complement strand
CTGCCAGACCGCAGCTCTGTATGTCTCCTTTTTTGGTATTTTCACATAAATTCTTCTGCTTGTAGGGGTTTAGTCCCCTTCTTTATCCTCCCCTTCAAGGTTCAGGGACCCAAGATTATCTTCTGTGTCTGTATTAATTGGTTTCCCTTTTCTTTGTTGAAGAAGGTCTGTGCAGTCTTTTTGGCTAGTCCGCCATCTTGCTGGAACTCAACAATGTCCTTTTAAGGAGCTCTAGAGGCCAGCTGCTCCATGGAAGGAAAATGGGGCAATCTACTTCCTTAAAGATTTATAGCTAGAGAAACCAATGGGGGTCGTTATGAGTCAGAATCAACTAGATAGCAGAGAGCTTACTGCTCTTTTGAAACGTAGATGAGTATGTATCTTGCCCTTTGCCTTGATTGGTTAATCAGATTTCCTTTTCCCTTTGTTTTGGGAAACTTACTGAATTCTAAATTAGTTTATCTGGATTAAATGAGTGTTACTAACTCAGGCTGATAAATATTTCTAAATCATACTACAGTGTAGTAAAATACATAGTATGGCTTTTCTAGCCATAGTCTTTGTAAACACTGTGGTGGAATTTGCCATGAGTAACTGAGTAGCTCCTGATTGTTAAAGTGATCTACCTGTGGTATTTCTGTTGGAATCAACATCAAGTAATTTTCTGGGACGTTCACTCTCAGGTGTGTAGAACTCTGATGTTGGGATTGGATGTTTTTAGCCACTCTACCAGGCTCAAAATGAGCCCCCCCTAGAGGCAGAAGGAGTCTCTCTGACTGCCAGCTGAGAAAGATGAAAGTGTTGCTGAGAGAAACGTGCTGCTGAGAGACCTGAGAGAAACATGTTGCTGAGAAACAGACCTGAGAGACACATGCTACTGAGAGAGAGAATGAGAGAAGTGACAGACATGCACTGCTGAGAGAGAGATGTGCTATTGAGAGAGACTGCCAGATGAGAGATGGGTGGCTGAGAGAGACTGAACATCTTCCTGAACTTGAATTGTAGCCTGTTACTTCCCTAATTACCCCCCATAATCTGTGAGTTCTGTGTGGCCACTGCAGCAAATAATTGAACCCAGCAGAGAAGTGGTAAGTCCCTTGGGAGGAATGGTTGGTCTTAAGACTAGTAAGAGGGCTGGAGGGTGGCAGCATGTCTGGCCTCATAAGAACAGGCCTTGGGCTGATGATGGTGATTATCTCTTCCTTTTGTGTAGTTACAACAACTCTTTTCACTGCCATCAAGTCAGATCTGACTCATAGGGCCCTGTCCTTGGGTTTCCAAGGTGGTATTGCTGCAGAAGTACATTGTCCTACCTTCCTTCCAAGGAGTAGGTGGTGGGTTTGAACTGCCAGCTTTCTGGTTAGCAGTCAAATGCCTTAGGCATTATGCCACCAGGGCTTCTAGAGACGGTCAAAAGATGCTATCTCCTTGCCTCTTTAGCACATGCTAATACATGTTAATAAAGATTGCTTGCACATGCTAACTCATGATGATAAAAAGAACTTGTCTATACTTCTGTTCTGCAGAAAGCTATTGCTTCTTGTAAATGAACTTATGACCTTATGACTAATTCTTATTTGGCTCATCGTTCAGTAAAGCTATTTTAACTCTTACCTGTGAACAACAACAACAACAAAAAAACCTTTTACCAGTGCAATGTAGTAAATTACTTAGTGTGGCTTTTCTACCCATAAGTCTTTGTAAACTCCAAGGTGGAATTTTCTATGAGCAACTGAGAAGCTCCTGATTGCTGAAGCTATCCACCTGGGTTATTTCTGTTGGGTGTGGCACAATACAATGTTTTGAGAGGTTCCCACTCTCTCTCAGGTGCTTAGAGTTCTGATGCTGTGATTGGCTAGTTTTGACCACCCTGCCGGGCTCAAAAGGAGGCCTCCTAGAGGCAGAACTCTCTCGGACTGCTGGTTGAGGAAGACGGGTTACTGAAAGAGACACACACCCCAGAAAGAGACATGTGCTGCTGGGAAAGAGATGCAAGAGACATGCATTGCTGAGTGAGACACCAAGGGACCAGCACTGCTGGGGAAGAGACTGTGAGAGACTGTTGGCTGAGGGACAGTGGGCTGGGAGAGAGACTGAGCATTTTCCCTGAATTTGAATTGTAGTCTGTGGTGCTTCCCTAATAAACCCCATAATCTGTGAGCTCTGTGTGGTCACTGCAGCGAATTATCCAACCCAGGAGAGAGGTGGTGAGTGCTTTGGGAGGAACGGTTGGTGAAAGGGCTGGAGGAAGGCAGCATGTCTGGCCTTGCAGTAATAGGCCTTGGGTTATTGCTGGTAATCCTGTCTTCCTCTTGTGGGATTAGAGTGTTGGTCTCAGGTCTTGAAAGGAGTGTCGGTGCGAGGAAACCACCACTGACACAATAATGCAAAAGCAAAAGGAAAGTTTATTTGCTAGCTCAAGCTAGGGTCTCTGCTTAAACCAACGCAGCGGTTTGGGCAAAAGACCCCATGCTCTCCTACTATTATATTTTTATAGGAAAAATATAGGGTGGAGTAACACCAAGGCAAAGGGGGTATAAATGATTGGTTGTTGCTAGGGGGCTTAAGGTAAAGCTCTAAGGCATGGGGGACGTGCGGGAATTCCCCGTACTAAAGCCTTCTGGTTAAAGAATTACCTGGAGGGCATTAGGACTCAGGCCTCACATTCCTTAGGACTCAGGTCTCACAAGAGGAGATCAGAACATGTGGCCTTCTTGCCGTTTTTGCAACCAGTATAAATCTAGCAAAATATTAATAGTATTTATATGTGGAAAGCTGAAAAATTCACATGAAAAGAATCAAAGAAGATTTAACAAACTGAGAGGTTTTCCACATTCATGTATTTGAAGACTTAATACTTAAAGGACTTACATTACTCAATTTCAAGCTTTTCTATTGTTGTTGTTGTTGTTGTTATGTGCCGTCGAGTCGGCCCTGACTCATAGAGACCCCTCCTTGGGTTTCCAAGGCAGTATCACTACGGAAGTAGGATTGCCAAACCTTCCTTCCGAGGAGTGGCTGGTGGGTTTGAACCGCCAGCTTTCTGGTTAGCAGTCAAGTGCTTTAGCCACTAAGCTTCATTAAAACTACAACTTGGTATTTGGGAAAAAATAGGCATACAGACCTTGAAATAGATTAGCAAATCCAGCATTAATCCAACACAAATATACTCAACTGATCTTTACAAGGGAGCAAAGGCAAATCGATGGTGAAAATATAGTCTTTCAACAAATATTGTTGATAAATTAGACATTCAATTATAAAACAAGAAACTTCAGTCAACTTTCACAAATTAATGCAAAATAGATTATAGATCTAAAGGTAAAATGCAAAACTTTAAAATATCTATAAAATTACACAAGAAAAAAATCTATGTGAGCTTTGATTTTTCAATGAGTTTTTAGATATGATGTCAAAACTATGGTTTATGGAAGAAAAACATATGTTGGGCTTTATGAATATTAAAATATTTCTTCTCTGCAAAAGTCACTGTGAAAATAATAAAAATACAATTCATAAACCGGAAGAAAATTCTTACTAAACACACATCTGATAAAGCACTCTTATCCAAATATACCAAAACACTTAACACTGAGCAGTAATAAAACAAGCAATCAAATTTAAAAATGCACCAATAATTTGAATAGACATCTTGCTAAAGAAAATAAATGTTGTTGTTGTTGTTGTTATGTGCCGTCGAGTTGAACCCAACCCATATCGACCCCTCTTTGGGTTTCCGAGGCAGTGTCACTATGGAAGTAGATTGCCCCATTTTCCTTCTGAGGAGTGGCTGATGTATTTGAACTGCCAGTCTTCTGGTTAGCAGTCAAGTGCCTTAGGCACTGCGCTACCAGAGCTCCCAAAAGAAAATATATAGATGATGAATAAACGTATGCAATAATGTGCTACATAATGTGTCCTTGTTCTTTGCTATTCATTAGGTTTTCCCTGGCCAATTCTTTGAGAAGTGGACGGCCTCTTCCTTCTGCCTAGTCTGTCTCAGTCTATAAACTGGGCTGTTACCTGTGCACCAGGTGCATCTAGCTGGGTTTTAAACACCAGAGGCTCAGCCTCAAAACTCATGTCTACATGTCACCACAGTAGGACAAACCTAAAGACAAGTTTGTCTTGCTGTTGGAGACCTCTCGTATCATCCCCACCTGGGTCCCTGTGGCTGACTGTTCCTCTCTCTGGATTCCTGGCTTTTAATCCCCTTTCTCCTGCTCTTCTGCCCTGCTGTTTTGGGCGTCCTTGAGTTGTCCCTGGGGCTGACTGCTCCTCCGTCCGGGTTCCTGGCTTTTGTTTTGTTCTTGTTAGGTTCTGTCGAGTGGAGTCTGTTCTGACTCATAATGATCCTATGTACACCAGAACAAAACACTGCCCGTTCCTGCACCATCCTCACAATTGTTGTTATGCTTGAGCCCATTTGTTTTGTTTACTTCGTGCTGCTCTAACAGAAATACCACAGATGGATGTCTTTAACAAACAATTTATTCTCTTACAGTCTGGGCGGCTAGAAGTCCAAGTTTAAAATGCCAAGCTTTAAGCACTGGGTGAAAGCCCCTAGATCTTGAGCTTCAGTTCTCCTAAGCCCACTGGAGCTAGATGTGTCTCTTCACTCAGGCAGCTCCTGGTTGCTGAGGCTAACAAGTCCAAGGTTGGCAAATAAAATAACACAGTCCCAAAACTATTAAACAACACAACAGGACACTAGTTCAAGTCCACAGAAAGTCCCATGATCAGCAGGAAACATGGAAGTTTGCTAAGTGAAGACTCAGCTCACGCAGGGTCCAAGTGTGCCAAAAAGCTGCTGAGACACTTCTCAAAAATTCTCCTTATATACTGAAATCAGATGACATCCCTATGACAGCTACTTAGCTGCTCCAGTAGATTCCACCATGGGGTTAATTACCAATCTCACCATGGGAATAACTACATCCAGCTATCCAACCACTCAAAACCAGGCCCAGGCAAGTTGACATACAACCTTAACTACCACACCATTGTTGCAACCACTGTGTCAATCCATGTTGTGAGTGTTTTCCCCTTTTTCGCTGGCCCTCTACTTTACCAAGCATTGTATTCTTTTCTAGGAACTGGTCCCTTCTGATAACAGTTATTATTAGGGATTTGAAAATTAAAAAAAAGAAATAAGATACTACTACATACCATTTTATTGTAAAGGGGTTCATTTTATTTGTAATTAAACATAATTTTGTATGACCACAATAATACGATTCTAGAAATCATTTTTTTTAACAAAACAAATCATATTTGAATAAAAATCATATGCATGACAATATTATTAGTCTTGAGATTATAAAAACAATAAATGGAAATTACTTAAACGTACAAAATTAGTGGAATGAGTTAATAACTTATAACTTATTTGTTCAATGGAATATTATGCAGCTTTTAATTTAATGTTGTTATAATCATCTTTCAACTTGCAAACTATCTGCAATATAACGTTAATAGAAAAGAACTTGAATGAATTCTGCATAAAGATCTTTATTTAAACTACCAAAGACAGATGTAAAATACATACTAGAAGAAAATATTAAATCACAATTCCATATGCTTTAAAGTACAGACATACCTCGTTTTATTGTGCTTCATTTTACTCCACTGTGTGTTTTTTACAAATTGAAGGATTATGGTAACCCTGTTTCAAGCAAGTCTATTCAAACCATTTTTCCAACAACATGTGTTCACTTCATTTCTCTCTGTCACACTTTGGTAATTCTTATAGTATTTCAAACTTTTTCATAATGACATTACACACTTAATAGATTATAAACCAAAAAAAAAAGCAAACTCATGGCTGTTGAGTCGATTCCACTCATAGTCACCCATCCCTATAGACAAAACTTTTATATATACTTGGAAATAAAATTTTCATGTGACACACTTTTTTGCAATATTCACTTCATTTTGGTGGTCTGGAATCAAACTCATGATATTTTCAAGTTGTATACATTTATAAGCACTGTAGTAAGATTCATAGACCATTATTCTAACCTAAACATGATTTTCCTTAAATTCTGAAATAGATTTATCTATTTATATATTACTTGCCCTAGCAAGAATCTCTCATTCTGATAAGTCTCCAAATAATTAGGTATTTACATTTAAAATACTTATTAAAATCATCTTATTAAAATATCCTTATTATTAAATATTCTTATTAAAATCATCAAAGATCATCTGGTAGTATGTATACTTTAGGTAGCATTATCATAATATTTCTACTTGACCTCAAGCATTCTAGACAGAAATAGTCACATTAATTGTACATATTTATTGTCATTGATATTTTTAATAGTCATAGCATACAGGCAAAAATTTTGGTTAGTCATATCATAATATATGTTCAGAATTAAAGTAAAATAGCATAAACAATAACTGAAATAAAACCAGCTGCCTTTGGGTAGGAGTGACTCATTGAGTTTATTCTTTGCCTCACATTTTTACTCTAAATTCTAAGCTGTGATACATACATATATATATATATATATACCTATGAGTCGGGGCCGACTTGACGGCAAATAACAACAACAACAACTATATATATATATATATATATATATATATATGTAAAAAAGACATGTAAAAATGACATACAACAACTAAATATAAAATATCTCAATGCCACTGGCTAGGGAAAAATATCACATCCTTTCATCACATCATGAAAGGAATATTGTTATTTTCATTGTTTCATTGCTTGGGGATATGGCTTCAAGGGAGAAGAGAAAAGAAGACAAAGATAAGACCTCTTTGGGAAGCAAATCACATCACCCATTTATATCCTAAAACAAAATCGAGATTTGATTACTTAAATGACCTAGGTTGGCCCCCATGGCACATTTGTTGTTGTTGCTGTTATGTACCGTCAAGTTGGACCCAACTCATAGTGACGCCTCCTTGGGTTTCCGAGGCAGTATCACTATGGAAGTAGATTGCCCTATCTTCCTGAGGAGTGGCTGGTGGGTATGAACCGCTAGTCTTCTGGTTAGCAGTCAAGTGCTTTAGGCACTACACTACCAGAGCTCCCACATATAGGAACTCTAATAATCATAAGGTAAATTATTTAAAAAATAGTAGATTTAGTAATATACAGAATTAATTTCTGTACATCAGAAATAAAAGAAAAAAATGTATCAATGGTTTACAACCAAAAGTAATTTGCCTCCACCTAGGTGACTTCTGGGCATATCTGGACAAATTATTGATTAACAGGATGCAGAAGAGGTGTGATACTGTCATCTAATGGGTAGAATTCACGTGTGTTTCTAAGTATCCTGCAATACACAGGACATTTATTTCCCTTGCCTTAGTTTCTTGGTGCTGGTATAAGAGACGGTGGCTTTAACAAATGGAAAGTTATGTCCTCAGTTTTGGAGGCTTGAAGACTTAATTCAACGCACTGGCTCTAGGGGAATGTTTTCTCTCCATTGGCTCTAGGGGAAGATCCTTGTCTCTTTCAGCTCCTTTTCCTCAGTTTCTCAGAAAGTTTTCTTGTGGCATGTCATCTTTCTTCCTCGATTTGTGCTTCCTTGCTTCTGTGACTAATCTGTTCTTTTGTGTCTCAAAAATGATTGATATAACCTCATTAACATAACATAGAAAGCTGTATTCCCAAGTGAGATCACATCCACAGCCAGAGGGTTCATTAATTACAATACATATTTTTGAATAACACAATTCAATCTACAACACACCTACAGCAAAGTATTATCTGATACAAAATGTCAATAATTCTGAGGTTAAGAAACCATGAATTAGAAATTGTAGGCTAAAAATAAACTGTTTATAGTAGCTGCTGAAATTACTATGAACCTAGGAATACATGTAACAAAATAAATGGAAAATCTGCATCCATTAAAATATGTAGCTCAGGCAAGATGGCGGACTAGGCAGAAGGATTGCACAGACCCTCTTCAACAAAGAAAAGGGAAACCAATTAACACAGACACAGAAGAT
>NW_006922001.1:930956-932811 GCF_000298275.1 Orycteropus afer afer | reverse complement strand
ATGATGGGCTCAAGTATAGCAGGGATTGTGGGGCTGTCGCGGGATCGGGCAGTGTTTCGGTCTGCTGTGCATGGGGTCGCTATGAGTCGGAAACGACAGCACTTAACAACAAAAAAAAAAAAACAACACACTTTTTACTGTTGTAGGTTAACAAGATTGTCCAAGGCTGTAACATTGTTTTGGAGCCTTGGTGGCTCAGTAGTTAAGAACTCAACTGCTTACCGAAAGAATGGTTTTGAACTCAACAGCCATTCTGCAAGTAAAAGATGGAAGAGTCTACTTCTGTAAAAATTACAGCCTTGAAAACCCTATGGAGCAGTTCTACTCTTTTCTATAGTCACTGTTATAACAAAATCAACTGGATAGGTATTTTCTTTTTTTTTCAAAATTTTTATTGTGATTTGAGTGAAAATTTACAGAGCAAATTCATTTTTGATAAAGCAGTTCATACACATTTTGTCTCATGACATTGACTACAATTCTCTACAGTGTAACAGTTTTCCTCCCACTTCCTTCTCATAGTTACCTCTCTGTGTGCTTTCCTCCCATGTACTTCCATCTCCCTGAGCTGTTTCCCTGGGCAAACACTGCCCTTCTGTTCTATGATTGATTGCTCCAAATGTATCTACCTGATATAAATATTCAGTCCATATGCCTATCTATTGGTTAACTGGAAGCCCCAAGAATGAGTTCAATTCCAGACCTGAAAGTTAGCTAGGGGCCATAGTCTCAGGGATCTAACAAGGCTCTATCAAACCAGCAATCCTGGTCTTTTTTTTTTTTTTTTTCTTTATGATTTTGGGTTTTGTTCCACATTTTTCTCCCACTCTGTTCAGGATCTCCTGCACTGATCCCCTATAAGGGGTTGACAGTGGTAGCTGGGCACCATGTAGTTTTTCTGGTCTCTTGGTCATACAGGCTGAAGATCAAGTGGCGTATCAGTCCCTTGGACTAATTGTTTCCATTAATCTTTGGTTTCTTCCTTCTTCCTTTCTCTGGATGAGGAGAGACCCATTGTTGCATCTAGATAGCTGGTTGCAAGGTGTTAAGATCCCCATCACTAGTCACCAAAGTAGTATAAGAACAATGTTTTTGTGTAATATGTTATGCCTATTGAATTTAATAACCCCTGCAATGCATGCAACAGCTGATCACTCACTTTGAGCTCTGAGCAGACATGCGCCATTCCCACACAGATGAAGACCACCTTCAGCAAGGCCCCTGGGGCGTGGGGCTGGCAGTAATCCTGCAGGTCATCCAAGCTCCAGCACACTAGCTTCATGGCCATCTCCTTCTGCTGAGCCCCCACCGCCGGCCTCAACCAGCCCTCAGGTCCAACTACTCATTTCCTGTGGGTAGCTGGCTGTGGCGAAGAGGTCACCACAATCTTGTCCCTTGTCAGGTCTACTATATACCTGGATTAGCAATGGGTTTTTCTAAATAATCCTTAATGTTGGAAATGACTCATGCATGTGGACAAAGTAATAGGCTCCAAGCATTGTTCAAAATCTCTCAAATATTTTCTTGGTGGACCTCCCTTGTGGTGCTTCATTTCTTATTATCACAGGATTAATTATCATGAGGGAGTTTCCACAATACCTATGTAAATTAATTTCAGTAGGCCCATTCCACAAATATATATCCCAGCATATATTCAGTTATATCTGCATACCTAGTGTGATTCAGCTTAATCTTGTTTCCATAAATCGTCTACACACATTCAAATCATTTTCAAAAGGTCTCTTCTGCTAGCTTTATACGTGGCTCTGTGTATGATTAAACCCTTAACGATAGCTTCGGTATGAGCTATTTTCTCATCTTATAAGAAACATTTACAAGCAGTATGATATGAGTT
>NW_006922001.1:920706-925221 GCF_000298275.1 Orycteropus afer afer | reverse complement strand
TTTTTTTTTTTTTTAATTTCTACAAATTAAATATAATTTGTTATGGGTCCTAGACCTATCTACCGTAAACCAGGTGATACCATAAGAAATAGGAACCATATAACTATTTGGTAGTAAATAAGTCATTTAAGACAATGCGTTGACACTTTATTGAGAGTAGTATTCCTTTCATATGGTATAAAAGTTAGAAAGCTTGTTTCTGGCTCCTGGACTTGACACTTCTCTTATGGTTACACCAGAATTCAAACTCCAGGGTATTAGTGGAAGCAGATATCTCCCTTTAAGGACTGAGGCATGCATCTTTTGGTTGTTGGTAGTTACAGTTCTGGATTGCCTGTGTCCCCTCCCTCCCAGAAGAACATGGCCCCTTCCTGAAGGAGGCCCAAATATTGGGTTCTTTTCCACAATTTAGGATTCTGTAGCCCACCCTAGCTCCAGAGCTTACATAGAACATCTGAGCCCTTGTTGAAACAATTTGTAATTCAATTTCTCGCTCTGGCTATCCGTTCTTCTTTGTTCTTTTGGTGAGGTATTTATCTGAGTTCATTCTCAAATAGAACTGCTACATGAAAAACTATCTCTTAATATTCAGAGACTATAAACTGGATGAAGAACAAGTCCATTAAAAAATAAAATAAAAATTAAGGAATCACCAATGATATCCATCCATTTTTTTACTTGTAGAATTATTGGGGACAGATAATTGAACTGCTTGCTGGTTTATTTAGTTTTGCTGTCAGATTTTGTTGAGTTAGCTCTGATTCATAGCAACCTTATAAATAACAGAACAAAAAATTAGCTATTCCTGTGCCATCCTCGCTGTCCTTGGTATATTTGAGTACATTTTTGACACTATTGTGTCAATGCATCTTAGAAGGGTTCCCTTGCTTTCATTGGCCTTGTACTTTACCACACGATGTCTATTTGTACTAATTGGTCTTTTGTCATAACTATCCAAAGTAAAAAGGTCATACACCTGTGGAAATAACATTGAATTAAGTTTAAATGTCCAGTCATCAAAATCAGACCAGTCTTTTGTAATACAATCTGTTCCTTATTATTCACTGTGTGGTAATATTTGTCTCATTTTTTGAAAGTTCTAAAAACTGAAATAATTTGTAGCTTACCAGCAAACTAATATTCTCATCACTAATCTAAATATTCATGTGAATTAACTCATTTAGTCATATTAGGTTGTTGTTGTTGTTGTTAGGTGCTGTTGGGTCATCTCTGACTCATAGCAACCTTATGTACAACAGAATGAAACACTGCCCAGCCATGTGCCTGCGTCATAATCCCTGCTATACCTGAGCCCATCATTGCAGTTTCTGTGTCAATCTGTCTTGTTGAGGGCCTTTCCCTTTCATTGACCCTCCTCATATTAGGTAGATGCTATTTGTATCCCCTTTTAAAAGAAGAAAACACCGGAGTACCCAATAATTTCCTTGAGGTCCTATATCTAGTAAGTGGAGGAGCAGGGTTTTAACCCCAGATACATTACCATGCATAACTCAGGGAAAGAAAAGGAGACATAGGGATTTTCTGAAAGATTACTAAGAAAGAAACTAATGTTGTTTAATTACATAAAATATATTCATGAAATACTTCTTGGAGGATATGTTTGGAAAGTATTTTGATGGAAAAGCATCAGACCAACACATCTGATTTTTATTCTAAGACATAGTCAACAACAAAATTGTTTTAAGGATACTTATTAAACTTGGAAAAGATTTGGAGATTTTTTTTTTTCTTTTTCATAAAATGGCCAATGCTATTATTATTCTCTTGAGAGAAAACATGACAACAGTCATTTTGCCCAAAGAAAGGACTACTAAAGAATAAATGCCCTTCATAAATGGATCCAGTGCTAAGAAATGAATACATAAGCATTTAATGATAAAATATTTTCAGAAAAAAATCCACAGGTTGATTGAATTTGATCCCCAAATTTTCTATGACAGAAATTTTCTATGAGTGGCATATAAGATAAATAATTTTATAAAAATCCAGAGATGAGATTGATCTAGCTTAAGAGACACTCATGAGAACTTTGTGAAGCATAAATGTAAAATAAAATAAATAACTTCTACTCATATAGAATCTTACTTCCTGTCATTTCTTCTACCTTTCTACTTTAGTGATTAAACTAAAAATGTCCCCTTTCTTCTGAAAGTTGTAATTAGTTTTGACTTCTAAAAATCAAAGTGTACACAAGTGAGTTCATAATAAAAATAAGAACAAACCGGTTCTGTTAAGGTGGCAGAATAGGCAGACAAACTATATAGAAAGAGGAAAGAAAAGGAGCACCAATTAACACAGATACAGAAGATAATTCTGGAGCCCTGAGCTTTGAAAAGAAGGATACAGAAGTAGACTAAACTCCAATTAGTAGAAGAACCTTCATGGAAACACCAAAAAAGGAGACATAGGGTGCTGTGGTCTGTCAGCAATCCTGATGGCACAGACAGCTTGGATATTGCCAATTGCTAAGAATTGCCCCCAAAATTGGCCCTGCTAAGCAGAGGCTGCACAGAGGACTGCACTGGTGGCTGTTGAATAAAAGGTGAAGCAGTAAAGAGGGAGATGGGTTGAGCTGTGGACTTTTGGCTGTGTGGCCATTTTGAATGTTTACAAGTGGTTTGACCATTTTGTATATTCAAAGTGACAGTGTTCTCTCAGATTTCAAGGACCTGAGAATAGGCTTCACTTGCTGGGGACAGCAAGAACATACCAGACACTGAGGACTGGAAAGGTAAGGTATCACCCTTGTTACTCTTAAACCCCACACCCTCTTGGTTAAAGGAAGTGAAGCAATCCATCACTCTCACCCACCTTCTGAGCTATGAGTCAGATCTGACTACATGACAGTGGAAAGAAGAAAAAGAATATATGGCATAAATAGATTATAAAGCATAGCCCAAAATGCACAAACAGAAGAAGAGAAGCTAGATGAATGGAACCTTCTGAAAATAAAAATTTTATGTGTTTCCAAAGACTTTGCCAAAAGAGTCCAAATAGAACCTACAGATTGGGAAAACATATTCAGCAATGACATATCTGACAAGGGACTTACCTCTAAAATTTATAGAAAACTCCAACACCTCAACAGCAATAAGACAAATAATCCAATTAAAAATGGGCAGAAGACATGAATAGAGAGTTCACCAAAGAGGATATTCAGGTGGCCAACAAACACATGAAGACATGTTCATGATCATTAGCCATTAGAGAGATGCAAATCAAAACAACAATGAGATTCATTTTTTTCCCGGCATTAATAGCAAAGTTCAAGACAGAAAATATCAAATGCTGGTGAGGATGTGGAGAAAATGGAACACTCACTCACTGCTGGTGGGACTGTCAAATGATACAACCACTGTGGAAAGAAGTATGGTGATTCCTTAAAAAGTTGGAATTAGAAATACCATTTGACCAAGCAATTCCATTACTAAGTATTTATTCTAAAGAAAAGAGAGCCCAGACAAGGACAGATATTTGCACACCCATGTTCATTGGAGCATTATTTACAATAGCAAAAATGGTAACAACTTAGACACCCATCAACAGAAGAATGGATAACAAAACTATGGTACATACACACAGTGGAATACTATGCAAACCTAAAGAATAATACAGAATCTGCAAAACATTGCATAATGTGGATGAACTTGGAGGAAATCATACTGAATGAAATAAGTCAATTACAGAAGGACAAATATTGTTTTAGTCTGTTATTGTAAAAAAGTCAAGGAAAGGTTTATATATGGAAGGAACATTTCTTTGTTGGTTACCAGTGGTGGGAGGGGAGTAGATGGAACACTGCTTTCTAGGTAGAGACAAGATTTATTTGGATGAAGGGAAGGACAATGTAGCAAATATGAGTGATGAACAGGTGGCATTGAGGAAGAGGAAGAAATAGAGAGGTGCATGGGGGGTACAGCCAACAAAGATTAACCCTTTAACACTTACAGTACTGCATTGTCAGTGATGGCAAACATTGATCTAGGATGGATAGGTGAATGGACAGGCTGAACAATCAGGTATGTCTAGAAAGGGGAAATGTGCCCATATCTATGTGTAGGGTTGGCAGACAATGTTTCCACAAGTGCATTTGTATCTTCTATAAGAATGTTTAGATATATAGTGGAACTGACATTTAGTCATTTTTTGGCCTCAGCTAGCTATTCGAGGGAGAAAGTAGTTGGACTTGTGGGCTTGGGACCATAGTGGCAGGGGACATCAATCTCAACTGCCATAACATACTACACAAAAACATTGTTCCACATTCTACTTTGGCAAGTAGTGACTGGAATTTTAAAAGGTTACAAGTGGCCATCTAGATGCAACAATGTGTCTCTCCTCATTCAGAGGAGAGAGGAATGAAGAAAGCTAAAGATGTATGGAAAGAATTAGTTCAAGGGACGTCTACACCACATTATCCTCTGCCTGTATGCCTATAAGAGCAGAAGAAGTAGATAGTCCCCAGCTACCATGGTCAACCACTCAGAGGGGAAT
>NW_006922001.1:916086-920606 GCF_000298275.1 Orycteropus afer afer | reverse complement strand
CTTCCTTCCGAGGAGTGGCTGGTGGGTTTGAACCGCCAGCCTTCTGGTTAGCAGTCAAGTGCCTTAGCCACTATGCTACCAGAGCTCCCGATATGAGTTATATGTGACTTGTATAATATAAATATATTCCATATGAGATGAGCTAGAGCATTTTTCTTTCTTTTTCCTTTCTTTTCTTTTTCTTTTTTCAAGTAGAATTTAGGTTTAATTAAATGTAGAAATATTTCTCGTTAGTTTTCAGTTTTGTGAAACAGATACCTGAACATCTAGACTAATTTTATTCATCAATTTAACTGAAAATAAGACATTTTGGAGTTTCCGTGCTTTTAGGAGATTCCATATTAATTAACAAATAAAAAATTTCTTCTTATGTCCTATTTATAATATTTCCTCTCTGAGAATACATGCATAAACACCAAAAAATACTCCTTACCAATATTTACAGCAGGTTCTATGCTATGTTTATCAGATAAAATGTAGAAAATCAGTTAGATCTCAGTTTCAGATGAAAAACAAAGCAAATAATTTTCAGTGTATGTGTCATGCAATATTTGAGACACACTTATGCTGAAAAAAATTTTAGTTTACCTAAAATTCAAGTTTATGTGGTGTTTTATATTTTTACTTGTTAAACGTGGTAAACCTAATTTGTATACAAATCATAAGCATTATATAAGAAATAGAGTGGTTGTTATGGAACAAATTTATTTCAGTACCAAGTTCCCTCATCATATCCTCATTTATAATTTTAGACAATTTAGGCAACAACAAACATATCTACATGAAACAAACGTTTTTTTTTTTTTTTTTTTTCCAGTCAGTGGAAAAATGTTTAATATGTTGAATTTGAAGGGGAAGTTTCTCTCCTTGAAAGCGTTGACTACTGCCCCACGCTCTTAGGTATACAACACACATCCTCCTTTCCCAATTCACCTTCCCTAAATCATTTAGTTTAGAATCCTTTCACTTTGAAAGCCAATATAAAGCCAGAAATAAATCTTTCTCCTGGGCACAACTGTGAACCAAACTCTAAGCTCACTGATTTGGATGATTCAGGTTTCCATCAACCTGCAAGCCTTGGCTTTCAATTGCTTTCTTATTTCACTTCTTGCATACTGTATTTGTGGTTGTCTGCTCTTAATCTTGTTAGTTGAATTAGTTCACATGAAGTAATTTACCATTTTTCTTTTCCACAATTTATCTGTCATGTTTCTGGGCCTAATTGC
The DNA here is from genome assembly GCF_000298275.1 of Orycteropus afer afer. NCBI lineage: Eukaryota > Metazoa > Chordata > Mammalia > Tubulidentata > Orycteropodidae > Orycteropus > Orycteropus afer. Next base: position 919,380 of record NW_006922001.1, on the reverse strand, counting down.
AAACATAGATTGTTCTAAAAAGAAACATATCTTTGTATGTTATGCTCCGTTTCTCTAGTGCCTTTTTACTCTCTTTCCTTTGCATAAGTGAGATATTCTACATTCCCATTAATAATGTTAGAGATGGAAAAAAGTCTCAGTGCATTTGTTTTTAATATGTTGAATTTATTTAAGATTTTTCTCTAAGGAAATCATTGTACTTTACTAATATTTCCTAATTAGTTCTCACAGAACCCTTTTGAGGTTTGGTTATCCGGCTCTTATAGCTTAAGAATGATGAAGTGACCGACCACAAGGTCAATGTAAGTTTTGAAAACTTCTCAAATTGTCAATAAGCGTTCACAGAACTTTCTATCATTTCTCTAACCCAGACTTGCCTCTCTTCTTTAAGCTCCATCTTCAAATTTCCCTTTTTCATTACATGAGTGCAAGTTCTCAAGTTATATAACTTTTAAATATAAATTGCTGTGATGTTAAGGGCTATGCTTAATATATAGGTTCAAATGCCAACTCCTAGAATAACTATGCTGCTACAGGTAAGTTATTCAAATTTTAGAGCCTCATTGTTTTTTCAGATATGAAAAACAGTCTTTTATGAGTTGTTATAAGAATTTAAAATACTGAATATAAAGCATATGGTACATTGCCTGACATTTAGAAAGCATTTAATATCATTCCTTTTTATTATTAAAATAAATACATTGATGTTAGGTAAACAGTTGCTGTATAAAAGTACCTCATGAAATTTTCCTTGGAATTTCAACTCTGGACTCTCCTCTCTTCCTCTCCAATAGTGCATTATATTTTATTTATATTTCTGAGGATTTAGAAGCTAAAAATACTAAGTTTGAGATGGATAATCTCAGGTATTAGTACTTTCAAATTTACGAAGATATTAAATTCCTTCAGGTATAAGGAAGAACATGGTAGAACCAGAGACATCCAGTTTTGAATTTTCTGTATGATTTTTGGTACATTATTTAATTTCATAAAGTCTTAGTTTTATCAACTGTAAGATAACTGGGATAAAAATACATATCTTGAAGTTGTGAAGTTTAAATGAGACAAAAGTCGAGGCTGTGCTGGAACACAGGAGGCAATGAACTACCATTAGTGAAAATATAAAGCAGGAGATTAGCTTTAGGAAATTTTGCTCTCCTATTCTGAAAAATACTTACTGATCTACAAGCCTGAAAGAATAACTAAGAGCACTAAAAAAAAGGCACTAACAATCATTTTTGTCTTCAAGACTTTGTATATGTGTCATGCAATTTTAAATGATGATCACTTAGTGAACAAATTGCAATTCCTTGGAAAATATTAAGACATTTAAAAGTATGTCCTAATCCCATGTAAAGAAGTTCTGAAATGAAATGTGTGTATGTTTTCAACAGTTTTTCAATCTGTTTGGTCTTCTGAAATAAACTGTGACATAACCTAACATACACTTCAAAAACAAATAAACACACTGACATCACGTAAATTCAGACTCATAGTTACCCCCTTGGTTTCCAAAGCTGTAAATATTTATGGAAGTAGACTGCCTCTTCTTCTCTTGGAACGGCTGGTAGGTTTGAATGGCTTACATTTTTTTGGCGAGCAGCTGAATACCTTAACCACAGAGCTATCAGAGCTCTTTTAACACACTTTGTGTTAAATACAAGTTCAATAATATTAGTCCCCTGTGCTTACTTCTGGGGTTACCTCTTTAAGATTTTATTCCTCCTCTGTATGTTCATAGTCACTATAATATTTTACATACTTAAGACTGTGTATTTTATATAATTTTCAATGTATATCACTTTCATTTTGACCTACCATATTGGAGTTTCCATTTCAGTTTATAAAAATAAAATTGTTTTTAAAGCCAGACATTGTTTTTAAAGTCAGGTATTTACCTGAGGTAGATACACTCCTTGGAGAGAAAAATCATGGGAGAAAGAAGAGCTGTTTATTCACAGGGAGACAGCTCAGGGGGCAGGAGTGCATGGAGGGATGGACACAGGGAAGAGGTAACTAATGGGAAGAAATGGGAGGAAAACTGGTACATTGTGGTAAATTGTAGTCAATGTCATGAGATAAAGTGTATGTGAACTGCTGTATAAAAAGTGAATTTACTCTAAATTTCCACCGAAATAACAATTAAAAATAAATAAATAAATAAATAAGGTTGTTTTTATTAATATTCCAAAGTAGAGTTTAATGTCTTGTTATGAATTATTATCCATGATTTAATAATTAATATGAGAGTATGGAGGATGAACATTGTTCTCGTTACCTAGTGCTGCTCTGACAAGAATATACCACAAATGGGATGGCTTTAACAAACAGGAGTTTATTCTCTCACAATTTGGAGGCTTTAACACCAAGGTCCAACTGCCAGGTCCTAGGGTCTGGGTGAAAGCCCCTCAACCTTAGGGTCCAGCTCTGCCTCCTGCTTCCAGTCCATGGAGCTAGAGTTGCAGAAGCTGCTGGCTGCTGAGGCTAGCAAGCCCAAGTGAAAAGGCACAGTCCCGATGTTATCGAACCACACTGCAGGCCATTAACTTAAGTCCATTGTAAGTCCCAAGGTCAGCAGAGCATGGCAGTCTGTTGAACAACCACAAGGCAACATGCAGGGTCCAAGTGTGCCATAAGCTGGAAACACTCTCCAAGGCTTCTCCTTATATACAGGAAGCAGATCACATCCCAAAGACAACTACTCAGCTGCTTGTGGTAAATGACACCATGGAGGTGATTGCCAGCCTCATCATGGGGAATAACTACTACCGCAGCCTAGCCACTCTACCAAGCCCAGCCAAGTTGACATACAAATTTAACTACCGCAAACACCTTTTAAACAACAGCAACAAAAAAAAATTGTTTAATTTTAACCTAAGAAAAAAAGTGAATGAGTACTTTGTTGTATTTTTCCTGCTTTATGAGAATTAATTCTTCCTCTTTGTCTTTTAAAATGACTTATATAAAATGACCATAGTAATGAAGCATCTAATTTAAATATTATTAGGCAATTTGTTCTTCTACGTACTCTCTTAGACATTTCTAAACGCTCTGAACCCCTGGATTGTATTAATAAATTTTTAAATTCAGTATAATTATATTAAAAAAATAAATTACCTATTTGTCTGTCACTTATCATTCATTAGAGTAATCCAAATGAAGTGGTTTTCATTTTAAGTATTAAAGGAAAAATATCTACTCAATTTAAATATACACAAGATGTTTCTAATCACTATCTTCACTGAAATTACTGGCAAAAATTAAACTCAACTGAATTCATGATGAGAAAATGGG
>NW_006922001.1:907553-912185 GCF_000298275.1 Orycteropus afer afer | reverse complement strand
TTGTGAGCAGGAACCAGACAAGGATGCCCTTTATCACCACTTTTTTTTCAACATTGTACTGGAAGTCCTAGCCAGGGCTATAAGGCAAGAAAGGGAAATCAAAGACATCCAAATTGGCAAGGAAGAAGTCAAACTATCCCTATTTGCTAATGATATGATCCTATACCTAGAAAACCCAAGAGACTCAGTCAAAAATATACTGGAATCAGTTGAGAGATTTAGCATTGTGCCAGGATGCAAGATCAACATCCAAAATCCATTGGATTTCTCTACACCAGCAAAGATATTGCTGAAAAAGAAATAAGGAAATCAATATGATCTACAATATCTACCAAAAAAATAAAATACTTGGGAATAAATCTTACCAGGGGCTCAAAAATCCCATACAAGGGAAACTATAAAACACTAACTCAAGATCCATAAGAGACCTACATAAATGGAAGAACATCCCATCCTCATGGATATGAAGATTGAATGTTATGAAAATGTCCATTCTACCCAAAGAAATCTATACATTCAATGCAATCCCAATCCAGATCTCATCAACCTTTTTTAAGGATATGGAAAAACCAATCACAAATTTTCTGTGGAAAGGAAAAAGACCTCGGATAAGCAAAGCACTATTGAAGAAGAAGGACATTGCTGCATCTCAAAACCTACTATCCAGCCACAATAGTCAAAAATGTCTGGTATTGGAATAATGACAGACACATAAATCAACGGAATAAAATTGAGAACCTAGAAATAGATCTTTCGACCTATGGTCAGCTGATCTTTGACAAAGGGTCAAAATACATTAAATGCTGACGAGAATGTTTGTTTAATAAATGGTGCTGGCAAAACTGGATGTCCACTTGCAGAAAAATGAAACAAGATCTGTACATCACACCATACACAAAAACGAACTCCAGATGGATCAAAGACAAATGTGAAACCTAAAACTGTAGAGCTCCTCAAGGAAAATCTAGAGGCAAATTTAGAAGTCCTATGGCAAGGAGCTCTGGTAGCATAGTGGCTAAGGCACTTGACTGCTAACCAGAAGGCTGGTGGTTCAAACCCACCAGCCACTCCTCGGAAGGAAGGTTGGGCAATCCTACTTCCGTAGTGATACTGCCTCGGAAACCCAAGGAGGGGTCGCTATGAGTCAGGGCCGACTCGACGGCACATAACAACAACAACAACAATGAAGTGGGGAGTGTATCCAAGAACACGTATAGGGTTGGCAGGCAATAGTCCTATAAGTTTATGTGAATGACCAGAATTCCCAGGTGTATAGTAGAGGTGACAAGGGACAAGGTTGTGGTCACTGCTTGGTCACAGCCAGCTACCCAGAGGGACCGAGTAGTGGAACCTGTGGGCTTGGGACCATAATTTCAGGGGACATCAAGCTCTATTGGCATAACATACTATACAAAACATTGTTCTACCTCCTACTTTGGTGAATAGTAACTGGGATCTTAAAAGCTAGCAAGCTGCCATCTAGATGCAACGATGGGTCTCATGATGTCCAGAGCAAAGAAGAATGAAGAAAACCAAAATTGATGGAAACAATTGGTCCTAGCAACTGGTACACCATCTGATATGCAACCTATATGACTATGAGGCCAGAAGAACTAGATGGTGCCTGGGTAACACTGTCATCCATTTGGAAGGGGATCTATGTAGGAGATCCTTGATAGAGAGGGAGAACAATGTGGAAAAAAACTCAAAATCATTTGGGAAAAAAAAGGGGGGCGGCACTAGGTTTGTTGATCTGATAGAGCTTGGTTGAACCACTGAGACCATAGCCCCTAGCTGCCCTTCAGGTCTGGAATTGAACCCACACCTGTGGTTTCCAGCCAAACAAAGGACAAGCATATGAGTTGAACATTTACCTGAGGTAGATATATTCTTTGGAGAAAACAATCGTGGGAGAAAGAAGGGCTGCTTATGCACAGGGAGACAACTCAGGGGACAGGAGTGCATGGAGGGATGGACACAGGGAAGAGGTAACTATTGGGAGGAAGTGGGACAGGAGCTGCATTTTGGTAAACTGCAGTCAATTTCATGAGACAAAGTGTATGTGAACTGCCGTATGGAAAGTAAATATGCTCTGTAAATTTTCACCCAAATACCAACAAAAACAAACAAACAAAAAAACCTCACTTCCATCAGTGGATTCAGACTCATAGCAACTCCCCTTGGGTTTCTGAGTCTATAAATCTTTAGAGAAGTATATTGCCCCGTCTTCTTTCCATGGAGCAGCTGGTCGGTTTGAACCACTGACCTTCTAGTTAGCAGACAAATGTCTTATCTACTATGCCACCACAGCTCCTTTAGTGCCTATATTTGTTGTTGTTATGTGCCATTGAGTCGGACCCGACTCATAGCTACCCCTCCTTGGGTTGCCGAGACAGTATCACTACAGAAGTAGATTGCCCCATCTTCCTTCGGAGGTGTGGCTCAAGGATTTGAACCTCCTGCCTTCTGGTTAGCAGTAAAGTGCCTTAGGCAATATGCTACCAGAGCTCCCTTAGTGCCTATATAGGACAGAGTAAAACTGCCTCTAGGGTTTCTAAGGCTTTACAACTATAAAAAACATACAACCTCATCTTTCTCACATGAAGCAGCTAGTGAGTTTGAACTGCTCACTTATGCTTACTAGCCAAATATTTTAAGCACTGTGCCATCAGGCTCCTTAGTTTTTTCTATAAAAGTTGAAAATCCATTAACAAAAATATTCATTTTCTCCAGATTCTATTATTATATTTATTTCTGTGGCATTTTTATTAGTTCTACACTGCTTTTCAACTCATACTGGTACTATTTTATCTTACTTTTTTTGTCTGCTCCATCACTGTGTTTTGCATTTTCTTATCCTCTTGCTTACAAATTCAGCTTAAATACATTACTGCTTAGTCTTGTTTCTTCTCTTTCCCAACTTTCACACCATACATTCTTTCTTAGTGTCCTAAACTAACTTCCTGATTCAAATTCCTCGAGCATCATGCCTAAGAGAGAGAAAAAGGGAAAACTACAGATTCTCAAAATTAACACAGAATTTTCAGGTGGTTTCATCATATCGTTGAAGTCAGTATTTACAAAACACCCACTCTGTGGAAAATAGGGCATATGATCAAACTAATATTAATATTTGGGGAATTATGTAATATCTTTTGTTCAATTATTAAACAGAATAATTAAATTTAGTGTTAGCATAGCTGTATTTTGAAAATGTTACTACAGATTGACTGTTCTACATACTGAGTTTTCTTTTCCTTGTTTTCCTCATTCTCCTCGTCATTCTACTTTTTCTTCCTTTTTGTCTTAAGTTCACATATCAAAGGAATAAATTCGGGAGAGTTGACTAGAGACATCATTGCTATCAGTGAATAGATTTGTTTTTTCTCACATGTGAAATTTAACGGACTAGGGGCAACCCTGTTCTCACCAGCACAAGGTTTCAATGATCTGGATATTTGTAGGAATTAGCATAGATAGGTCTGTATCATCAAATCCTGAAAATTAACATAGAATTAATTATGGCTGAGTTGAAATATTTTAAAGCATATTTTAGGAATGTACTATTTATCTAATAAGGCTTCTTTTTGTAAGATGGTGGTGTAGTGATAATGATAGCATTGTTATTTGTAGAGTTAGATGTACTGTTTAACTACTTCAAGCTTATGCTTTTTTTTCTATCTAAAATGCACATTAATTGCCAAAGGAAATCAGAAGTCATTTGCAATTTACAATCTAATCTAACTAAAAATATGTTCCAATTTTAGCCTTTCTTTTTTAAACTGAAAACTCAAATTTTGCAGCTTATTGCAAAGTTAGTCCTACCAAGGCTTCATTGCTGAAGTGCTTGTATCAAATTCAGGAAATTTCAGTTATGAAACAACACAATTCCAAGTAATTAAATATCTTTCAGTTTGAAAATTTAAATGTCTTTCTCTTATATTTAGTAATATCTTTTTTACTATTTTCAGATGTATATATCTAACTAGTTAAATGTATATATTTATTCACATATTTAATTATTACAATATATTTTGATAAAGAAAGACTATCATTTAAAATATTAATATAGGCTACACTGAAGATATTAAAATATATACTCAAAATAAATATGATCTCAAATGGTATCATGCAAATCACCAAAGTCCCATAATATTGATTTAAACTAGCTAGAAAATGGGAGTTTGGAGTATCTTTCTTTTTATTTTTGGGGAAATTCAAGAAGGTGCCATTACATGAGTTAATATATTAAATTCATACAACAAAACAATTGGTTCTCTGCTGATACTCTCCTTGCTTAACATTTGAGGAAACTGAGGCAGAGAAAGGGAAATTTCCCCAAAGTTGCTATTTTGGAAGGCGACAGAAGGCGACAGAAGCAAAATTTAATGTATATTCTTAACTAGTAATCATCCTAATCATTGTGCCTTGTGACATCTTAAATTATATGCATATATATATATATATATATATATATATATATATGTATTTTTTTCTGGATATTATAACTTTTACATTTTAGTGTCCCTTTTCTTACATGTGGCTATTGTATTGCAAGGAATTTAGACCTTTTCATTTTAATATGGATTTGCCTGTAGTTGCCCTACATAATTTTGAATGTCACACTCTATA
>NW_006922001.1:886661-907058 GCF_000298275.1 Orycteropus afer afer | reverse complement strand
GTCTGTCTGTTGATGTGTAAAGATAAATAAAGCAGGTTTCCTACATTTTAATATAGTCCACATGTAGAGAGGAAACAGTAAACAATTATATAGAAAAGGTAATGAATGCTACAATAGAACTTTATTAAAAAAAAAAAAAAAAAACCTTTGGGGGACAGATGTGAATATTGAAAGAGAAGTTTGCCAAAATAAAGTGTGGGATGATAGAATGCAAAACAAACTTCAAGGGAATGTAATACACAAGGGGTGATTGCAGTCAAACAGGAGACGCAGGCAAAGCCCCGTGAGGAAGGCAGTGAAATTATTGTTAAAATTTTGGAATTTTCCTTTAAGTCATTGATTTTTTTTTCCTTTTTCTTTTAATACCGTTAATTTTGAAACTTTCTTTTTCATAAAAGCAGCAATTTTAATTCTTTTGTTTTAGGCTATAACTTTGAGAAAACTTTCTAAGTGATGGGATGAACTGAAATTATTATTACAGATGTCAAGGTGTGAAATGATGGAAACCAGAACCATGTCAATGGGCAAACCAAAACCTAACTCATTGCCATTGAGTCTATTTTGACTCACAGTGATCCTCATTGTTTCCAATTCTGTAAAACTTTATGGAAGCAGACTGACTTATCAATCAGTCTGATGTGGAGTAGCTGGTGGGTTTGAACCACTGACCTCCTGGTTAGCAGCCAAATGGCTTGACCGCTATACCACCAGAGTTCCTTATTACAATAGGCAGAAGTGTTAAATTCATAGAGTGATCTGAAATAATAAGAATTTAAAAATTTAATGTCTGTTGTATGAGTAGGCAAAGGACAGAGGCAATAAGAATGAAAACTTTATTTTTTAATCACTTTTGCATGAAACTGCATATGGTCATGATGACAGAAATGTTTTACTATTGATTTACATGAATTGATTAATAGCCTAAGGTTAAATTACACTTTCCAACTTACTGTTTAACCCATGGTAGAAATTTTATTATGTGACCAAAAAAAAGGGCTTTTGGCTTCTAATGAATTTTATTAAAGTGTTGCCTTCTATGAAAGGAACAAAAATTACATTTTTTTCCCCCAATTATCCTGGCCTTAAAGTTAGTTTTTTTTAAAAAATGAAACATATGGGTAATATTTTTTGTCACATAACAGAGGTATAAAAATCAATAGCTGACTACTAAATTTGGAATTAAACTCTCAGTGTGATTATGGAACACTAGGTTAAACTCATGATTTAACAACATTTTGAGCAATGTCCCTTATGCAGATTAAAAATACAATGGAATTTACAGTTTTCATTATGAAAGTTAAGATTTTCTGCTCTCCGACTCCTCTCTATGCTATTTTATACTCACTACCATATTGAGACTGATAGGAAAATATATTAGTCAAAGATGCTCAAGAAGAATGGCATGGAAAGGCTATGAAAAAATAGAAAAATCTATTAATTAATTCATTCAATTCACTTAATATATGTTTCAAGTTTACTTTTTAATAAATTAGGCTTGAAATGCTCTACCAATGGGACATTCCAACTCTAATATTTACATGTGATTTATAGAGTATTATTTACTCTGGCTGATTGTGTTTGAGCATTTTGTTGTCATTGTTAGCTGCCCTTGGGTCTGCCCTTGACTCCAGGTGACCCCATGCACAAAGGAATGAAGCATTGCCCTATCCTGCACCATCCACATATTTAGTCACTGATAGGATTCACTAACAGATGAAACACATAGCAGAAAACCAAGACTCTATGATTTTAAATAAATAAATAAGAATTCAGGAAGAAAAAAAATGTGAACTATAGAGCCAGGACAGAATTGTTAGATTAAAAGAGGTCCTGTTTATTCCTTTCTTTCCATATGTTTGGTTTCTATTAAAATTTGACATTTTAATCTTGCTAACTCTGAGTGAACTCCAAATGAAATCCGTACCCAATGTAACTAAGTGATAAGAGCTGTGAAAAATGTCACACTTTATTTCTTTTCAAATTTCAAAAATTCTTCAGATGCTATTTCCTGAATTCAATACTACTTGAATGCATTAGGTTTGAACAATATATTTTTTAAAACAATTTCAGCAGTTCAGTGTGCTGTGGTTTTAAATATTTTTTCCTCCCCCCCCCCTTTTTTGTAAATAGTTCTAATTGGAAAGTCACTTAGCTTATCACATTACTAGAGTTGAAAGGCACACACACAAAATCTATTAATTAATATATGGACTTCTCAGTCACAAATTAAAAAATTCTTCATTACCACCTCAGTAAATGCCTGAGGCTTTTTGTTTTGTTTTGTTTTCCTAAATAAATCACTGTATCTAGGCTTATGTTATAGCTAAATTTGCCTCATTTTTTCCTGTATATTCCTGGAAATTTTTGCCTTTGTGTCTTCATTCTTAGTATTTCCACTGATTGCCATGTTTTTTCTCCTCTATTTCAATCCTTTCCTTCGGTATCTGGACAAGCTTATTAGACACAATTAATAGATTTCTTGGACAAAGTTTTCTCTTTTTTTTCTTGTCATACTGTTGTAGCTTGTGTGTTGCTGTGAGGCTAGAGTCTATGTCACTGGTATTTCAAATACCATCAGGGTAAACCCTGGTGGACAGGTTTCAGCAGAGCTTCCAGACTAAAACAGACTGGGAAGATGGATGGGGCCACATATTGGCTAAAAAAATGGTTAGTAGAACCCTTGTGCATAGCAGTGGAACACTGTCTGAACTACTTCTAGAAAACTTTATAAATAGCTCCAAACTTTTGTCTGATATAATGAAGGAATATGAGCACCTCAATTTGGAAGACACTCAAAATACTATTTGTGAAGAGCTGCCTCCTCAAAGTTGAGTAGACTTTAATGATGTGAAGGGAGTAAAGTTCCCAGGACTTTTATTTGCTGATGGGATACAACTCAAAATGGGAAGAAACAACTGTCAACATTCATTAATAATCTGCATGTATGAACTATGAATCTAGGAATATGGGAATTTGGCATAAATTAAATGGAATGACTAAAGATCAACATCCTAGGAATTAATGAGCTGAAATGGTCTGGTACTGGTCAACTTGAATCAATCATATAGTCTCTTATGTCAGGAATGAAAAACTGAAGAGAAATGGTGATGCAGTCATAGTCAACAAAAATGTTTCAAGATCTATTCTGAAATACAATACTGTCAGTGATAGAAAAAATATCTATAAGCAGACAAAGAAGATCAGTTAATACTACTATTATTCAAATTTACACATCAATTGCTAAAGCCAAATATGAAGAAATTGAAGATTTTTCCCAACTTTTCCAGTCTAAAATTTACTAAATATGCAATCAAGATATATTGATTATTACTGGTGATTAGAATACAAAAGTTAGAAATGAAGAATTGTCAGTAGTTGGAAAATATTGCCTTGGTGATAGAAATGATACTGGAGATTGAATGGTAGAATTTTGCAAGAACAATGACTTACTCATTATGGTAGTTATGTTTGTTTGTCAACTTGGCTGGGCCTGGTTGAGTGGCTGGGCAGCTGGTAGTAGTTATTCCCCATGCTGAGACTGGTAATCAACTCCATGGTGGGATCTACCACAAGCAGCTGAATAGCTGCCTTTGGGATGTGGTCTGCTTCCCGTATATAAGGAGTAGCTTTGAGAATGGTCTCTAGCTTATGGCACAGTTGGGCCCTGTATGTAGCCATGTCATTGCTCAGCAGCCTGCCATGCTCTGCTGACCTTGGGACTTACAATGGACTTAAGTCAATCGCCTGCCTTGTGGTTTGGTAACATCGGGACTCTGCCTTTTTACTTGTCAACCTTGGGGCTTCTCAAGCCTCAGCAGGCAGCGGCTGTTGAGTGAAGAAATGCCTCTAGCTCCAGTAGGCTGGGAGCAGGAGGCAGAGCTAGACCCCAAGGTTGAGGGGCTTTCACCCAGCCCCTAGAACCTGGCACTTTGGACTTGGACTTAAAGCCTCCAAATTGTGAGAGAATAAACTCATGTTTGTTAAGGCCATCCCATTTGTGATATATTCTTGTCAGAGTGGCACTAAGTAACAAGAACATTCATTGAACTTATCTTTTTCAACAACAGAAATGCCAACTTACATGTGGACCTCACCAGATGTGATACATAGGAATGAGATCTATTACATCTGAGGAAAGAGGCAATGGAGAAGCTCAATATTTTCAGTCAAAGCATGATGGAACTGACAATAAATTGCTCATATGCAAGTTCAAGTTGAATCTGAAGAAATTTCGAACAAATCCATAAAAGCCAAAATATGACTGTGATTATATCTTACCTGAATTTAGAGACCATCTAAAGAATAGATTTGATACACTGGACACCAATGACCACAAACCAGATGAGTTGCATAATGATGGCAAGAATATCATACACAAAGAAAGCAAATAACATTAAAAGGCAGGAAAGGAAGAAAAGACCAAAATGGGTGTCAGTAGAGTCTCTTGAAAGGAGAGGAGCTAAAGGGAATGGAAGAAACAGCAAGATAAAACAGGTGAACTGAAAATTTCAAATGGCAGCTGGAGAAGAGAAAGCAATCTTTCATAATGAAATGTGCAAAGACATGAAGTTAGAAAACCAAAGGGAAGAACAAGCTTAGAATTTTTCAGGCTGAAAGAGCTGAAGAAAAAAAATCAAGCCTTGAGTTGCAATATTGAAGGAATCTAAGGGAACTCTGGTGGCATAGTGGCTAATTCACTTGCCTGCTAACCAGACGGCTGGCGGTTCAAACCCACCAGCCACTCCTCGGAAGGAAGATTGGGCAATCCTACTTCTGTAGTGATACTGCCTGGGAAACCCAAGGAGGGGTTGCTATGAGTTGGGTTTGACTCGACGGTACATAATAACAACAACAACATGGGCAAAATATTGAATTCTGTAGGAAGTATCCAAAGAAAATGGAAGGAATATACAGAGTCACTGTATCAGAAAGAATTGGTCAATGTTCAACTATTTCAGGAGGTAGCATATGATCAAGAACCAATGGTATTGAAGGAAAAATTCTAAGCTGCCCTGAAGGAATTGTTGAAAACCACGACTCCACAGGAATTCACAGAATACCCATGGGGGTGTTTCAGCAAATGGATGTAATTCTGGAGGCACTTACTCATTCATGCAAAGAAATCTGGAAGACAGCTACCTGGCCAACTGACTGGAAGAGATCAATATTTGTGCTTCTTCCAAAGAAAGGTGATTCAACAGAATGTGGAAATTATCAAACAATACATTAATATGACACAAAAGTAAAAGTTCTCAGAAGATAATTCAAAAATGATTGCAACCAAATATTAATGGGAACTTCCAGGAATTCAGGCAATATTCAGTAAAGGACACGGAATAAGGGATAGCATTCCTGATGTCAGATGGGTCTGGCTAAAAGCAAGGAACATCAGAAAGGTGTTTACTTGTGTTTTATTGATCATGTAAAGACATTCGACTGTGTGGATCATTACAAAATATGGATAACATTGTGAAGAATGGGAATTACAAAACATGGGGAACCTTTACATGGACCAGGAGGCTGTGGTTAAATCAGAATAAGGAGTTACTGCATGGTTTAAAATCAGGAAAGATGTGTGTCAGCATTATATCCATGGACCATACTTATTCAATCTGTATGTTGTGCATATAATTGGAGAAGTTGGAGTATATGAAGAAGAACATGGCATCAGAATTGGAGGAGGACTCATTAACAATCTGTGATATGCAGATAACACAACCTTAATTGTTGAAAGTGAAGCTACTAGAAACACTGATGGAAATCAAAGACCACAATCTGCAGTATGGATTACACCTCAACATAAAGAAAACTAAAATCCTCATGTTGTTCTTGTTGTCAATTGCCATTTAGTCAGACCCGACACATAGCGACCCCTCCTTGGGTTTCCAAGGCAATATCACTATGGAAGTAGATTGGCCCATCTTCCTTCAGAGGAGTAGCTGGTGGGTTTGAACCACCAGCCTTCTGGTTAGCAGTCAAATGCCTTAGGCAATATGACACCAGAGCTCCTAAAATCCTTGTAGGTGGAGCAATACACATCACGATAAATGAGAAAAGATTGAAGTTTTCAGGGATTTCATTCTATTTGGATCCACAAATATCACCCATGGAAGCAGCAGACAAGAAATCAAATGGACTATTGCATTGGGAAAATCTGCTGCAAAATACTTTTTTAAAGATTTAAGAAGCAAAGATGTTACTTTGAAAACGAAAAGTGTTCAACCCAAGCTATGCTTTTTTCAATCCCTTTTCATGAATGTGAAAGCTGGATAGTGAATAAATGAAAGAACAAAGAAGGGTTGATGCCTTTGAATTGTGGTGTTGGTACCACAGACTGACAGAAGAATGAACAAATCTAGTTCAGTTAGAATGTTCCTTGGAAGTGTGAAAGTACAGACTTTGTCTTACCTACTTTGGTCATATTTCAGAAGGGACTATTCCCTGGAGAAGGATATCATGCTTGGTAAAGTAGAGGGTCAGCAAAATGGGGAAGATCCTCACTAAATTGGCTTATTGATGGCTACAATGGTGGCTACAATGGTGTCTACAACGATGTGCTCAAGTATAGCAAGGATTGTGACAATGACTGTGATGATGATGCATGACCGGGAAGTGTTTTGTTCTGCTGTACATAGTGCCATTATGAGTTGGAGTCAACTAGACGACACCTAACAACATCAACAACATATTGAAATAATATGCTATTATAATTTTGGTATACTTAATTGTATGTATAAACCAAAAAATAAACTAAACCCACTGCCATTGAGTCAGATTCAACTCATAGTGACCCCTATTTGGGCTTCTGATGTGGTATCACTAGGGAAGTAGATTGTCCAACCTTCCTTCCCAGGAGTGGCTGGTGGGTTTGAACTGCCAGCCTTTTGGTTAGTAGTCAAATGCGTTAGGCACTACACCACCAGAGTTCTCCTTTTGGTTTGGTTTAATTGTATGTATACCTACTTTGAAATTGTCACATTACAATCTAATCGATTGTATGGTTTCTAAAGACAGTTACTCTTCTTTTAATTTACTTTAGCAGTTAGCACAGTAGAGGATATGAGGAACAAACTTCCATACATAAATACTTACTGGATCAAATTCTCCTTCCTTGGAAATTGTATTTAGTGCCCTTTATTATTGGTTCTTAGTCTCTTCCATGCTTTCTTTTAATCTATTATTAAGCACACTTAATCTATTTTTATGTATTATTTTTAGTAAAATTTCTGAAAGAAACCCTGGTGTAGCAGTGGTTAAAATCATGGATGCTAACCAAAAGGGCAGAGGTGTGAATTCACCCATGTTCCCAGGAAGATATGTGACATCCTGCTTTTGCAAAGATTACAGTCTTGAAAATTGTATGAGGCAGTTCTACTCTATCTTATATAGTTGTTTTGAATCAGAATTAATTGACTGGCATGCAATAACAAGAACAAAACTTTCTAAAATCTAAGAATAGCTGTATTCAATCCACTAAGATGCATATTGGAGCTCTGGTATCATAGTGCCTAAAGCACTTGACTGCTAACCAGAAGGCTCATGGTTGAAACTCACCAGCCACTCCTCAGAAGGAAGATGGGCAATCTACTTCTGTAGTGATACTGCCTTGGAAATCCAAGGAGGGGTCGCTATGAGTTGAGTCCTATTCCATAGCACATAACAACAACAACAGCAAGATGTATATTGTATTAATGAGGCTATGATATGTGCCCAATAAAATAATTGGAATTGTTGGATTAAATTCCTGTATTGATATAATTTTATTAAGAAAATAATAAGCCCATTATGCATATGGAAGGTACTTAAAACATGCATAGTAGAGTTTAGAAATTTAAGATAAAAGAAAGAAAGAAATTAAAGGTATGCAAATACCATATCCATACTATGATTAATGCAATCTGTTTATCTTTCTAAGGGTGAAACCTACGAAATCTGGTTTGTTTATTCAAGACATTTGCAGTAAAATTTTAGCCTAACACATGGTAGGACAGAATCCAAATGAGTCTGGATCATCCACACAACCAATTTAAAATGCTAATGTTCCTGTGATAGCTTTTTAGTTAAGGGTGGCAAAATGCAATTTGTTTGTTTGACCACTATTGTTTTTCCTTTACTAAAATAGAGTGAAAGAGTCAATAACATTAATTGAATTTTCCTGTGAGAACCAGTAGGCAAAAAACTATGAATCTGAATATTTTCTGGAAGCATCAGGTTTCTATCTGTCTTTGCTGTGTGTTGAACTCTTTATTTCATTATTTTTGAGCAATGCATTTTCGACCTAAGGCTTTCATCGCAAAGGAACAACCCTTTCAATCTTTTTTAACCTGTGGTGTCCTCACTTCCACAGCATTATGACTTCATTTACCAGCAGACTTTTTTTTTAAAACTACAATGAGTCCAACTTCCTGCTCAAAAAATGTGCTAAAGCTTCTGGCTGAGCCTTAAGACATTTTAGCTCTACCTCATGAGAGAGCAAAGGCACTAAGCCAGTTACTACGCACATGCATAAATCTGTCAATTATCTAGAATCTGGCACAAATTTCATGTCACTTAGGGGGAACAATATGCTGGGAGAATGCAGTTCCAGCACAGAAATTGCTATTTTTTTGTTGTTTTATTTTGTTTTTCATGAATAAAGTTTACAGTTTGATCTCTTAAAATGGACAGGGGAAAAAAAGAATGTGCAAGCATGAATAATTCTCACAGAATGTTAATTTTCTTTTTTTAGGAACAGATAATCATCTCTTGACCACAGTGAATAACAGAAATGTTTCATTTCTGAAATGTGAATATCAGTGAAAGCAAACAGTAGGGTGAATTGGACCTCCATTCTTTTGAACATTCATAGCAGCTATTTTATTCTATGGTGCGATTTTCATATTGAATCGACTCAGGGTGGAATTATTTCATTTAAATAGAGAATGAAAATGGAGGCAGAGAATGGGGTAAGGACTGTGAGTGATCTAGAGCCAAAAAAATTAGAGGGAATCTTTATATGAAATAGTTGAAGCAGTGGTGTTATTATAGCCTTTAACTAAAATTGAAGGTGACCATGTCCTAATTTAGTAACATGCTTGAAGTACTTAACCTGACAGCTAATAAAGTGTATGCACTATGTAAGACCTCAACATATTTCTCAGGATAGATTCAGCTGAGGCTAATCCTGTACAGACACCAGTGATACAAAATACTGGCAGTCCTTACAGAAACAATAGAACACAGACACAGAGTAATCCCTCACAGACATTCCAACACTGTGAGAGAGAGATCCAGTAGAGCTACTACTTCAGGACCATAGTACTGGGGTACACCAGACTCAATTGGCACAACAAAATACATAAAAGCATCGCTACACATCCTACATTGTTGAGTAGAGACGGGGGTCTTAAAAGCGTTCAAGCAGCCATCTAGGATGCAGCTAGTGGTCTCCTAGCATTAGAAGTGAAGAAGAATGCACACACACACACACACACACAAAAGAACAAAAAAAAGGGCATTTAGAAGCAATCAACCCTAGGACATGATGGCCCTCGGAGACCAGAAGAACTCGATGGTGTCCAGCTACCAAAGCCAACCACTCAGGAAAGGATCAAATCTGGAGATCCTGGATAGAGTGGGAGGGAAAACGTGGAACAAAATCCAAAAACTCAATAATGACCAGAATTACTGGTCAGATGAAGTCTGGTGAGACTCCAATACTATGGCCCTGAAATATAGTCAGCCCTTGAAATAAAACTCACCCCCAGAGGCGAGCTCTTATCCCTATGGTTAGCGAGATGTACATGCAGACCGCTCAACCCAGGATGCTGCACCCAGACACTCAATGGTAATACACCCCCTAAACCAATAAACCACGGGACACCAAAGGACCAATATTCAAATGGAATAAATGTAGGACAAACAGGAGTGCATAATTATGAGGGGCATAGAGGGAGTGCTGCAGGGTAGAGAGGGGAGGAGACTGGATTACGGTTGAACATGTAAAATGGGGAATGAAACTAAATGTACATGTGACTTTGAATGCAAAACAAACTCTTAAAATAAAATAATAATAATAATAAAAAACTGGGGAAAAAAAAAAGACCTCAACACATTTATCACTTCCATATCATATCCATGAGTGCTATAGAACATTCCAGTTCTGCGTCTTTGTTCCTGGTTGTATACCTGCATTTAAAGTTTAGTAGTTTTTATGGAAATGTAACTCCTGACAGAGATGAAACATGCAGGCAGTTCAGGCTGCTCAAATGAAAAAAAAAAAAAGGAAATGTTTCTAAGACAAGTAAAATAACACAGTGAACATGTAATGATCAAGATAGGCTTCTTGAAGCTTTTAGGTGCAAATCAAACCTCGTTAAAAGGTAACCTTGTACAGGCATATGAGCTGAACATTTACATTAGGTAGATACACTCCTTGGAGAGATCAATCAAGGGAGAATAGAAGGGCTGTGTATGCACTGGGAGACAGCTCAGCAGGAAGGAGTGCATGGGAGGGAAGGACACAGGGAAGAGGTAACTATGGGGAGGAAGTGGGAGGGGAGCTGTTGCATTGTGGGAAATTGCAGTCAATGCCATGAGATAAAATGTATGTGAGCTGCTGTACAGAAAGTGAATTTTCCCTGTAAACTTTCACCCAAATCACAATAAAAACTAAAAAAAAAAAAGGTAACTTTGCAAATTATTCAGTACTTTACTCAAAGAGTGTACCCCTAAAGCTGCAATGTAAGACATATCTATTCAAACTTCTTCCATGATTTTATCCAATTTAACTAACTTTTTAGACAATTGATGATTCATTCTTGGGTGTTTGTTCATAGCCAAGCTTCTAATTTGAATATAATTTCAAATATAAGAATAAAAGCAATACTTCAGTAATAGCTTCTCAAGTTCTTTACTTAAACACTCATCATTATGATACAAAATAAAACTGAATTCTTACCATCTTACACGTTTGGGAAGTTAAAGCAAATAAGTCATTTCCATCAAACTTCTACTTATACTTTTATAAACTATTCTAGGATCAAATGTTTTAAACCATTTTGTTTCCTGGTTTTGGACTTTAATAAAGTTTTGATCATTTCAATGAAACTAAATAAGACTTAGGAACTCTGGTAGTATAGTGCCTAAGGCATTTGACTGCTAACCAGAAGGCTAGTGGTTCAAACCCATCAGCCACTCCTCAGAAGGAAGGTTGGGCAACCAACTTCTGTAATGATACTGCCTTGGAAATCCAAGGAGGGGTCGCTATGAGTTGGGTCCGACTCAATGGCACATAACAACAAATAAGACTTAAATTATTACTATCACCCCAAAAGGACTTTTTTTTTCTTCAAAATGAGAAGAAATACTAAAATAGCAATACTAATCTAATTCTTAAAAAAAAAAAAAAGTTTGTTTATTTTGTAATAATTGTTTCACAAGCATTTTTTTTAACATTTTATTGTTTTTTAGATGAAAGTTTACATAGGAACTTAGTTTCCTATTCAACCCTAAGTACAAAAAAGTTTCCATGATATTGATTGCTGTCCCTACCCCCCCACCCACAGCAATGTGTAAGGATTCTCCCTGTTTCCACCCTGCCTTTCTCATTTCCATCCTTCCAGTTTCCCTGTCCCTCCTTGTTTCTCATCTTCACTTTTTGGCAAATGTTGCTCTTTAGGTCTCCTCTAATTTATACTTCTAAGATGCACATTCCATATGTATGCTTTCATTTATTTTATAGGGTCATCTATTATTTGGCTAAAAGTTAACCTCTAAGAGCAGCCTCAGTTCCAGGTTAATGGGATGTTTTACAGGAATTGTCTTGGGGATAATCTTAGGAGGATAGACTTATTTACAGATCAGTAAGTCTGGTCTTTTTATAAAGTTGAGTTTTTTCCCAAGTTTTTTCCCATTCCAACTGAGACTTTCCATTGTGTCTTTTGCAGAGTGGTCAGTAGTGGTAGCCAGGAACTAGGTAGTTTTTCTGGTCTTCACATATGCTATTAAGATATATGACTTTGTCACATAGGTAGATCTCAATTACTATTTCCCTAGTTTCCCCAGTGATGATGATATCTTGCAAAACTATAGTGGAATGTTACAAACAAAATATTGACTATGATGTAGTCAAATACAGAGGATACCTCATTTTATCTGTTTATAGTAACCCCAAATCCTCTCTTCCATCAACGCCATACCTCAGAAAACCACTAATCTGCTCCCGATACCTATAACTTTGTCATTTCAAGAATGTTACATATATGTCCCATGAGTGCTTAGAAAGAATATGTATTTTCTGTTGTTGGATTGAGTGTTCCATAAAATGTTCATTATAACCCCTAAGTAGATAATAGAGTGTTGTATAATTTTGTTAATTTTCTGTCTCATTGCGCTACCACTTGCTGAGAGAGGGATGTTGAAATTTCCAAATATAAATGTGAATTTGTCTTTTTTCTTTCAGTTCTATCAAGTTTTGTTTCACATATTATGTTGCTCTGTTATGCAGTAAAGGAGCACATGTGGAACAGTGCCTAAGACATTTGACTGCTAACCAGAAGGTTAGCAGTTCAAACACATCAGCCAGTCCACAGAAGGAAGATGAGACAATCTACTTCTGTAAAGATTTACTGCCATAGAAACCCAATTGGGGTCTCTAAGGGTTGGAATTGACTCCATAGCTATGGGTTTTGGTGTTGGTTTTGTGGTATATACATATTAAGAATTGCTATATCTTCTATGTAGATTGATCCTTTTACCATTATATATCCTTCCCTGTCTTTTGTACTTTTCTTTGTTCTATAGTTCAATTTATCTGATAATAATGTAGCCATTCTGCTCTCTTTCAATTAATGTTTGCCTGACAATGTTTTCTATATCTTTACTTTCAATGTACTTATATTTTGATATTTGAAATGAAGTGTTTTTTTTTTTTTATTTTTTGTAGACAGTGTAGAGTTGATGTATGTTTTTTAATCCACTCTGACAATTGCTGTCTCTTAGTTGATGTGTTTGAATGTATATTAATAGCAATTATTAAAAACAATTATTGGAAGACACAGAGAAATATAGACAACATAGATAAACATTTTTACATATACAATACTTTATTATCAGTAACAACATACATTAATCTATGGGTAGATAGATAGGTAGATAGGATGAATGATCAGGTATATCTAGGCAAAAGGGAATATATCTATGACTATATATAAGGTTGGCAGATGATAATTCTACATACATATTTTATGCACTATAAAAATGTCCATATAAATAGAAGTAACAGTGGCCAAAGTTATGATATTATTTAACCACAGCCAACCACCCTGAGGGAGCAAATTTTTGGACCTTTGACCTTGGGACCATGATCTTGGGGAACATTAAGATCAATTGGATTACACATGAAACAAAAACTTGGTTCTGCATCCTACTTTGGTGAGAACAACTGGGATCATAAAAGCTTACAAGTGGTCATCTAGATGCAACAATTTGTCTATACTTTTATGGAGCAAAGAAGAAAGAAGGAAACCAAAGATACATGGAAACAATTACTCCAAAGAGCTGGTAGACAATGCAAACTTCAGGCTGTATGACCATGAGCCAGAAGAACTAGATACACCCAGCTACCACTGTCAACCACTCAGAAAGGGATCAGTGCAAGAGATCATGGGTAGAGTGGAAGGAAAATGTGGAACAAAACTCAAAATCATGAAAAAGACTAGGCTTACTGATCTGATAGAGAAATTATTGGTGAAACCTCTGAGACTATGGCATCTAATCACCCTTTAGTCTGGAATTGAACTCACTCCAGTGGCTTCAAGGCAAACAATGGACAAGAATATAAGGTGAACTTTTACACCACATAAGTAGACCCATTAGAAGAATCAATTATGGGAAATCAGAAGGGCAGTATTTTCACAGGGAGATAACTCAGAATGCAGAAATGCGAGCAAACAAGAATAAAGGGGACAAGTAACTACAGGGAGAAAGTGGGAAAAGAGCTGTAACTTTATAAGGATTGCAATCAATGAAATGGAACAAAATGTCTATGAATTGATGTATAGAAAATGAATCTGCTGTGTGAACTTTCACTCAAATCACAGTTTTTTAAAAAGCAATTATTAATATGCTGAAACTTAAATTTTCCATTTTAGTTTTTTTCTTCTCTATCTGGGCTTCATTTTTCTATTTTTGTTTTTCTCTTCATCTGTAGGTTACTTGACCATATTTTCCAATTCCTTTTTATTTATTGACAGCATATTTGAAAGAATGTCCTTCTATATCTTCTTTTAGTAGTTGTTTTAAGACTTACGATGAATATATATAACATCATATTCTACTGGCATCAACACTTAATCAGTTCACATTAAGAGTAGAAAGCTTACCTAATTTGTGTCCCTTCACTCTTTCCCAAGTATAATATTATTGTATGAAATATTTTCTCTACATATATTTAGAACCACATGAGACAGTGTTATAATTTTTGCTTCTACCATCAAAAAAAAAAAAAAAAAACTTAAGAAAAAAATCATTTACTCTTGTTTTTACTCTTTCCATCATTCTTTCTTCTTTTCTGCTATTCTACAAATCCTTGTTTTATCATTTCCTTTCTACCTAGAGTAGCCATTTTTGGAACACATATACCGATAACAAATTCCTTTAGTTTTTCTTTATCTTACTGTCTTCCTCATTCCTCATTCTTGAGGATATTTTTGTTTCAAGGAAAAGTCTAAATTGATAGTATTTTTCTATGAACTCTTGGAAATTACTGTGCCACTCCCTCTAAACTCCATGATATCTAATGGTAAATTTGCTGTCCTTTGCATTGTTTTGTCCTTACAGGAAAGGCTTTTGTTTTCCTTTCGAAACTTTATCCTTGGCTTTAGTTTTCAAAAGCTGTAGTATTATGAGTCTTGTGGATGACTTTGGTTTTATTCCAGTGGTATTCTCTCAAATTCTAGAATCTGTGGTTCCATGTTTTTTTTTTTTTTTTTTTTGACAAATACGAATAAGATTTCAGCATTTATCTATCTATCTATCTATCTATCTATCTATCTATCTATCTATTTATTTATAGCTATTCTAGCTGTGCAATCTTGAATAAATGGTTCTCTTCTCTGGATCTCAAGTGACTCAAATATTAGTTTCCACAGCTTCCTGAGGTATAGTTCCTTTTTTTATTTTTTCTTTTAGTTTGTTTGGTTGCTATCATTACTTCTATTGTTCTATATTCTAGTTGGTTGAGTTTTTCCTCTTTGCTCTCCATTCGATATTGAGCCTATCCATTGTGTCTATTTCGATTATTTTTTAGTTCCAAAATTTCTATTCTTTTCTTCTACGTATCTGCCATGTCTTTGCTGAAGCTTCTTGTTTTTATTATTTCTTTCATGTGTAATATACTTTGTAATTGTTCATCATTTTTTTTTTTTTTATGGTCAAAACTTCAAAAGCTTTTTTTCACTAAACTCTAAAACATCAGTCACCTTGACATTGTTATCTTCAAATTAGCTTCTCCATTCATGCTGAAGTTTCCATAGTTCTTAATATATTGAGTGACTTCAATTGATATTTAATATTTTTATATTTTGCTCTGTGAGACTCTGGATCTTGTTTAAATCTTCTGTTTTAGCTAGATTCAGTGATACTGTTCTAGGTGGGAAGGAATAGCACCTCCACATTACTTCTGTTTGGGAGTGGAAGTCTAGGTTTCCCAATGACCTTTGTTCATTACTGAGGGCTATTTTTTACTGTTGATCAAAATTGGGAAATCTTGCTTCTAACAATACAATCCTCACTGGAAGAGGTAGAATTGCCTTTTTACTCCTCCCATGTCACTCTGAAAGCACAAAGCACTGTCCTGTTTATGGTTGGGTAGTGGTGAAAACCCTGAATTTCCACTAACCCTCCACTAGCACTACCCCAGTGGATTGGATTGATTGTTACTCACAAGTGTGCATAGAACTTCTGGGCTGCTATGTTGTTTCCACTGAAATCAAACGTAGCAGAACTATAGGTCAATGCTTAGCTATAGGGATGTAAGTTATGTCTCCCTACTTGGCCTTCTCTGACATCACTCTGGTAGTAGTGGTGGGATATCTTATTATAGCCTAGTCTTGCAAGGATGAAAGTCCAGGCTCCTCATTTGACCTCTGCTTGGGAAGGGGCAGTTGGCACAATATATTTCCTATAATATTTGTCTGGAATAGACTAATTGTTGTCTAAATGCTTGTTAGGCTGTCTTTTTCCTGTTCTTTCGGATAGTGAGAATAGCCCTTTATTAAGACTTATTTTTCACTCTATCTCTTGGCATTTCCATGTGTTTGGCTTTTTATTGTTATTATTGTTTCCACATTTGGGATATGTGAGACAAAAAAAAAAAAAAATACACAAGGAAATCACTGCCCTGTCATTCCTAGAACTTGAAGTCTATATCTGTTCTTCACTCTTCTCTACAATAAGCCTATTCCATCTTCTTGGAAGCACAGTTTGAGAATATACTTGCATTTTTTTGAAGTTTGGATCTTAATAAGTATTGGTGAAAATTACATCTTGAGAAAAGTCCATATACATGAAGGAGTTAATTATATTAAAGGAAAGAGAGTAGTTCAATTTATTGAATATAAGAAAAATGAAAGAAACTTCCTATTATATCAAAAATGTTTTTGAAAAATTTTTATACATAATGATATAAAAGGACTTGCTGAAGAAAGACATTGAAGTAGGGAAAGAAGTATAGGTAGTGTGTAAGTGTCAGCGAATGGAGTTTGAAATTTGGCTCTATTAGCACTAACTGTAATCTTGAACAAATTCTTTAATTTTCCCACATTTCAGTTTCTTACAAGGCTCTTTTAAAGATTAGTAGAAATAATGTAACCTACTGAAAGTATGTGTGCAGACTGCAGATAGTGCCACCTAAAGTAAATGAGGATTTCTCATTATTGCTGGATAGAAGTGAGATTTCTGAATCTCCACTAGGACACTGCTGATACCACCCTGGCTGTGAATGGTAGGAGTTCCTCTTTATTCTGCCACAGATATCCACTGACACCACAGGGGTGGTGACTTCATTAATAATGGACAGTGATGAAAATTCGTACTCCCCATTACTACTCCAGTGAAGAATGGGAGGATTAATTCATTGTTTCAGCTAAAGTTGCAAATTCAGTTTCTATACAATTTCTGAGAGCTCTGGTGGTATAACGCTTAAGGAATTTTGACTGCTAACCAGAAGGCTGGTGGTTCAAACCCACCAGCCACACTCCTCGGAATGAAGATTGGGCAATCTACTTTTGTAGAGATACTGCCATGGAAACCTAAGGAGGTGTTGCTATGACACAGGGGGTCTTGTTTCAACCTGACAAGTGTGGAAGTCTAAGCTCTCCACTCCTGCTTTGCTGGTGTGAGTGAAGATGAACCACAGACTCTTGTTCTTCTATGTTGTTCAGCTTGAGTGTTGTTGTTGTTAGGTGCCTCTGAGTTGGTTCTGACTCATAGTGACCCATGTACAACAGAAAAAGACAATACTGAATCCTGTGCTATCCTCACAATCATTGCTATGCTTGAGCCCATCTTTGTAGTCATTATATCAGTCCATCTCATTGGAGGTTTCCCCCTTTCTTGCTATTCAGTAGAATAGATATCATCCAAATGTTTTCTGTCTTCCTAGTCTCCCCATTTCCTGGTGCATTGGCTAGAGAGATTAGGCCTTTTGTTTGTTTGTTTGTTACTGCTTGTCAGACTCTGTAGTTTGTTAACTTCCTATCACCAAGTCCTGACTGTTTGCTTCTTTCTACCTTTCAAGTTCCTCTTGTATGTTTTAGAAATAGTGCTGATGGTTTTTAGTTGTACTTTGCTGGAGAAATAGGGAATGGTATGTCTACTGCGCCTTTTGGAAACCCCATGTCTGATTGAAAATATATTTTTCTTCATTTATATATTCTTTAAAAATGTAATCATTGCTGTAAAATCTCCCCAGAAACACACATACAAAAATACCTAATTTTTCTTTTTTAGTTTTCATTATTACTGCATTTTATTATTATTATATTTATGTCCAATCTGTATGTGTCTTTCAGGGTTGGCATGAGAATGATAACAAGAGCAAATTACACACTGATACATTGTATGTATATAGTACATATTACTAGCAATAAAGTAAACAATTGACAATTTTCAGTGCATTTCATAATAACTAGAATAGGCCATAAATTGGGGATTGCCTGAATATAGAATTTAATAGATTCAAAGACACTTTACACCTAATTCACGGAGTCCTTTCTCAGATTAAAATTATCCTATTAAATTATTTTCTCACATTATTATGTTTTTAATTATAGCAATTTTTTTTCAATTTTTATTGTGATTTGGGTGAAAGTTTAGAGAGCAAATTCATTTTCCATACAGTAATTCATACACATTTTGTTTAATGACATTAACTGCATTTCCCTGAAGTGCAACAACTCTCTTCCCACTTCCTGTCCTTAGTTACCACTTCCCTGTGTTCTTCCCTCCCATGCACTCCCACTCCCTGAGATATCTCCCTGTGCAAACACTGCCATTATGTTCCCCCATGATTGATCACTCCAAAGAGTATATCTACTTAATGTAAATGTTCACCCCATATGTCTGTCTTTTGTTTGGCTGCAAGCCACAGGACTGAGTTCAGTTCCAAATCTGAAGGATAACTAGGAACCATAGTCTCAAGGGGTCTCACCAGGCTCTATCAGACCAGCTAACTTGGTCTTTTTTTTATGATATTAAGTTTTGTTCCACTTTGTTCTCTTACTCTATCTGAGATCTCTGCACTGATTCCCCTTCCAAGTGGTTGGCAGTGGTAGCTGGGCACCATCTAGTTCTTTAGGTCTTATGGTCACAAAGGCTGAGGATCACATGCCCTACTAGTCCCTTAGTCTAGTTGTTTCCATATGTCTTTGCTTTTCTTCATTCTTCTTTGCTTGAGAAGAGGAGAGACCCATCATTTCACCTAGATGGCTGCTTGCAAGTTGTTAAGATCCCAGTCACTACATACCAAAGTAATATGTGAAACAATGTTTTTATGTAGTATGTTATGCCAGTTGAGATTGATGTCCCCTGTGACCATGGTCCTGATCTCATAGATACAACTACATGTTCCCTCCAGGTAGCTGGCTATGGCCAAGAAGTGACTACAACCTTGTCCATTGTCAGCTCTACTATACACCTGGACATTTTTATAAAACATACAAATACGCTTGTAGGAACATCATCTGCCAAACCTATACATAGTCATGGTCACAGTCAACCCTGCCTAGGAATACCTGATTGTTCAGCCTATCCACCCATCTGTCCATACTAGATCAATGTTTTCCATCACTGGCAATGAAGTATTGAATATGCAAAAGGCTTTGTCTTAGTTGTCTGTAACTCCCATGTATCTCTCTATGTCTTCTTCTTCCTCAGTGACACTGTGTTGATCACTCACATTTGGTGCATTGCCCTTCTCTTCACCCAAATAAATACTTATCTCTACGTATCTAGCAGTGTTCACCCCTCTTCCACCCCTCATAACCAACAAAGTAATTTTTCATCCATATATAAACCTTTCATTGAATTTTCACAATAGTGGACTAATACAATATTTGTATTTCTGTGCCTTATTTCACTCAGGGAGCTCTGGTAGCATAGTGGCTAAAAGCACTTGACTGCTAACCAGAAGGCTGGGGGTTCAAACCCACCAGCCACTCCTCGTAGGGAAGGTTGGGCAATCCTACTTCCATAGTGATACTGCCTTGGAAACCCAAGGAGGGGTTGCTATGAGTCGGGGCCGACTCGACGGCAAACAACAACAACAACAACATTTCACTCAGCACAATGTCCTGCAAGTTTATCCATGTTACACAGTGTTTTACAGATTCTACATTACTCTTTAGTGTTGTGTAGTATTCCACTGCATAGTATTCATTGCTGATGTCAGATGGATCTTGGCTCAAAACAAAGAACACCAGAAAGATGTTTACTTGTTTTATTGAATATGCAAAAGCATTTGATTGTGTGGATTATAAATTTTTGATAATATTCAGAAGAATACGTGTCCAAGAACACTTAATTGTACTCATGAGGATCCTGTGCATAGACCAGGAGGCTGTCATTAGAACGGAACAAGGAGAGACTGCATGGTTTAAAGTCAAGAAGGGAGTGTGTCAGGGTAGTATCCTTCCTCCCTACTTACCAATCTACATGCTGAGCAAATAACTTGAGAACCTGGACTATATGAAGAAGAATGTGGCATCAAGATTGGAGGAAGGCTCATTAACAACCTGTGATATGTTGATGACACAACTCTGTTTGCTGAAAGTGAGGATGACTTGAAGCACTTACTGATGAAGATTGAAGAATACAGTCTGCAGTATGGATTACATCTCAATATAAAGAAAACAAAAA
>NW_006922001.1:884004-886056 GCF_000298275.1 Orycteropus afer afer | reverse complement strand
GCATAGGGTTGCTATGAGCCGGTGACAACTCAGTGGCATCAAGCAACAACAACATAGAACAATATAACAGGAAACAAAATTATGGCACCCAAATGTTGCTGTTGTTGTTATGTGCCATTGAGTTGGACCCAACTCAAAGCGACCCCTCCTTGGGTTTCTGAGATGGTATCACTACGGAAGTAGATTTGCTACGCTTCCTTCTGAGGAGTGGCTGGTGGGTTTGAACTGCCATCATTCTGGTTAGCAGTGACTTGCCACCCAAAAGCGGGGCCTTATGAGCCATGGGGATTGGATATGACATTCACTCCTGTATCAAGTTTCCAAGGCAGTAAACCTTTAAGGAAGTAGATTGTCCTGTTTCCTTCCTCAGAATGGTTTGTGGGTTTGACCCACCCACCTTCTGGTCAGCAGTTAAATGCCTTAGGCCTTACACCACCAGAGCTCCTCATTATACCATTTATATGAGTTATTTAAACTAAGCAAAATAAAACTTATATGTCTAAATACTTATAGTTAGTGTGATAGTTAAGTTTGTGTGTCAGCCCGGCTGGCCTTGGTTGAGTGTCTGGGCAGCTAGATGTACTGTTCCCCATGATGAGAATGGTAATCAACTCTATGGTAGAATTTACTTTGAGCAGCTGAGCAGCTGCCCAAGGAATATGGTCTTCTTCCTGTGTATAAAGAAAGGCTTTGGGGAACAACTCCAAGCATATGCATGTTTGGACCCTGCACGTAGTCATGTCATTGTGCAGCAGTTTGCGATGCTCTGCCAACCTTGCAACTTAAAATGGACTTGAATTAAAGACCTGCCATGTGGTTTGGTAACATTGGGACTGTGCCATTTTATTTATCAACCTTGGGCTTGTTAGCCTCAGCAGCCAGTAGCTGAGTGAAGAGATGTCTCTTGCTTCAGTGGACTGGGAGAAAGAGGCAGAGCTGAAGCCCAACATTGAGGGGCTTTCACAAAGCCCTTACAACCTGGGACTTTGAACTCAGACTTCTAGCCTCCCAAACTGGAAGAGAATAAACTTCTTTTTTTTCCGTCCCATTTGTGGTATATTCTTGTCAGAGAGGCACTAGGTAACCAAAAAGTTAGCTTTTATATTACAGAAATTAAATGGAATTTATAAACTAAATTCGGAAATAAAAATAAAATAAATTATATATAGTAGTAGCATAGTGTCAATATTACCTGGAGCAACTCGAGAACCTGGACTATATGAAGAAGAATGTGGCGTCAAGATTGGAGGAAGGCTCATTAACAACCTGTGATATGCTGATGACACAACTTTGGTTACTGAAAGTGAGGATGACTTGAAGCATTAACTGATGAAGATCAAAGAATACAGTCTGCAGTATGGATTATATCTCAATATAAAGAAAACAAAAATTCTCACAACTGGACCTGTAAGCAGAATCATGATGAATGAGTTAATAGAAACCCTCTTACTTATGTATTAAAGATAGTTTGTCTGGACTCAAGATACATTCCACACTAAATAGGCATGTTGTTGTTGTTGTTATGTGTTGTTGAGTCAGACCCAAAACATAGTGACCCCTCCTTGAGTTTCCGAGAAGGTATCACTATGGAAGTAGATTGCCCAATCTTCCTACCAAGGAGTGGCTGGTGGGTTTGAACCACCAACCTTCTGGTTAGCAGTCAAGTGCTTTAGGTACTATGCTACCAGAGCTCTTAAACAGGCATAGAGACTAGGATTTATAATACATCACGAAATGGAGGACTATGGTTAGAAGAGCCTTATTAATTACCTCACTGCACATGGTAAATGTTGTTGTTGTTAAGTGCCGTCGAGTCATTTCCAACTCATAGCGGCCCCATGCACAGTAGAACGAAACACTGCCCGATCTTGCACCAGCCCCACAATCCCCACTATACTTGAGCCCATCATTGCAGCTACTGTGTCAATCCATCTCGTTGAAGGCCTCCCCCTCCTCCGTCGACCCTCCACCCTAACAAGCATGACATCCTTCTCCAGGGAATGGTCCCTTCTGACAACATGACCAAAATAGGTGAGACGAAGTCTGGCCATT
>NW_006922001.1:877651-883058 GCF_000298275.1 Orycteropus afer afer | reverse complement strand
TGTTCCACGTCCTCTTCTGAATCCAGCTTGAACTTCTGGAAGTTCTCTGTCAATAGACTGCTGTAAACGTTTCTGAATTATCTTTAGTAAGTTCTTACTTGCATGCAATATTAATGATATTGTTCTATAATTTCCACATTCTGTGGGATCACCTTTCTTTGGGAGGGGCACAAATATGGATCTCTTCCAGTCAGTTGGCCAAGTAGCTGTCTTCTAATCTCTTGGCATAACTGAGTGAGTGCCTCCAATGGGGCATCTGTTTGTTGAAATATCTCAATCAGTATGCCATCAATTCCCAGAGCCTTGTTCTTGCACATGGTAAATAGGACATGGTAAATATTCCCTTGGAAGATGTTCAATCATTTTGTATTCTTATAAGTAACCTGTAACTTTGTTTTGGAATATCATTAAAGGACTTGGAATTAGCTAGACCATTTCAGGCCATTCTATTCAATCGTGTTAGGTTGAAACAAAGTAGCATTTAACTTATGACTAGTGTTTTTGAACTCTAAAGTATAGTTCCTCTTACTACTGTACTCAAATGCCATGAAAAATAAGGATTTTTACTTCTCAGATGGAATCAGGGAGTGTTCCCAGCCCTTTGAGATTTCGGGCACTGCTCCTTCCAACCCATTTTTGTAGTGCTTTTTTACTAGCCTCAGTTAATTTTTTCAAACACGTCTTCTTGTCAGTGTTAAGTAGAAGACTCAAAAAATATCCTTTGAAGGTCTCAGAGAGACTAATAAACATTACCCAGATTTGCTTCTTAATGCCACTGTAAGCTAGAGCAATCAGAGAACACATAACTCACCTTTTTCCTTCATTTAGTAATTATCGTCCTTTGTTGCCTGATAATCAATAACTAAAAAACTGCTCTTTTTAATATATTTTGTCTGGAGTTTTAGTTGTTGCAGGAGGGAGGTTAAATACAGGCCCTGTTACTCGATCTTGCATAGTAGTAGAAGATATCAGACTGCCTTGCATTTTACACTTGTTCAGTTTCTGTTATCCAAATTCAAATAATTTCATTTCTTATGGATTTTATTTTGTTTTATTCTAGAGAAATCTCTGAAGGATCTGCAGGCTGTAGTTTTGTTGTTGTTGTTAGGTGTCACTGAGTTCCTCTTTGACTCATAGTCAAAGACCCCATGTACAACAGAAAGAAACAAGGCCCAGTCTGATGCCATTTTCACACTCTTTGGAATGTTTGGGCCCATTATTGCAGTCACTGTGTCACTTTGTCTACTTGAGTGTTTTTCCTTTTTTCTGGCCCTCAACTTTGCAATGCATGATATCCTTCTCTAGGGAATGGTCCATTATGACAACTTGACCAAAGTAGGTGGGGTAAAGTCTGGCCATTCTCACTTCCAAGAGGCATTCTCGATGCATTTCTCCCAGGACAAATATGTTTGTTCTTCTGGCTCTCCATGTTTCAGTATTCTTCACAGAAACCACAATTCAGATATTAACTCTTTTTTGGTCTTCATTATTCGCTGTCCAGCTTTCATATGCATATGAGGCAATTGGAAATACCATGGCTTAGGTTAGGCGCACCTTAGTCTTCAAACAGATATCTTTCCTCCTTAAAATTGTAATGAATTATTTTGCAGCAGATTTACCCATCTTATATCTTGACTACTGCTTCCATGGGTGTTGATTGTAGATCTAATAAAATAAAATGTATGACAACTTCAAGCTTTTCTCCATTTACTGTGTTGCTGTTATTGGGCCAGTTGTGTTATTTACTTATTTTTTTCTTTATGTTGAGGTGTAATCCATACTGCAGACTGTGGTTTTAGATCTTCAACAGTAAGTGTTTGAAGTTTTCTTCACTTTTCAGCAAGCCAGTTTGTGTCATCTGCATATTGCAAGTTGTTACTGAGTCTTCTTCCAATATACATTATTTTTCATTTAGTCCAGCTTCCCAGTTTATTTGCTCAGCATACAGAATGAATAAGTATAATGAAAACCCTGATGAACGACTTTCAATTTAAACCATGCAGTGTATCCTTGTTCTATTTGAACTATAGCCTATACAAATGTTCTTCATGAGGACAGTGAAGCATTTTAGAATTCCCATTCTTATGCATAATTTTATCTTCCACACAATTGACTTTGCATAGTTAACAAAACACAGGTACACATCTCATATTCTTTGCTTTCAGCCAAGATCCATCTAACATCAGCAATGATATTCCTTATTCTATGTCCTTTTCTGAATCTAGGTTGAATTTCTGGAAGTTCCATGACAATATACTGCTGCAATCATTTGTGAATTATCTTCAACAAAATTTTACTTACCTATGATATTAATGATGGTAGCTCTGGTAGTGTAGTGCCTAAGGCATTTGACTGCTAACCAGAAGGCTGGAGGTTCAAACCCATCAGCCACTCCTCAGAAGGAAGGTTGTGCAATCTACTTCCATAGTGATATTGCATTGGAACCTCAAGGAGGGGTCGCTATGAGTTGGACCTGACTCAATGACAGTGATATTAATAATATTGTTCATAATTTCCACATTCTACTGGATTACTTTTCCTTGGAATGGATGCAAATAATTATCTCTTCCAGTTGGTTGGCCCAATAGATCTTTTCCAGATTTTTTGACATAACTGAGTAAATGCCTTAAGTGCTGCATCTGTTTGTTGAAACATCTCAGTTGGTATTCCATCAATTCCTGGAACTTTGTTGTTCACCAGTCTCCTCAGTTTACCTTGGATGTCTTCCTTCAATACCGTTGGTTCTAGATCATACCCTGTCTCCTGAAAAAATTGAACATTGACCAAGGCTTTTTGGTACAATGACTCTTGCATTCCTTGCATCTTCTTTTAATGCTTCTTGTATCCTTCAATATTTTGACTATAGAATTCTTCAACATTGCAGCTTGAGGCTTCAACTTTTTTTCTTCAGTTCTTTAATCTTAGTCTTGAGAAATGCTTAGTGTGCTCTTCTCTTTTGGTTTTCTAACACCAGGTATTTGCACATTTCATTATAATACTTTATCTTCTCCATATGCCCTGTGATATATTTTGTTTAGCTCTTTTATTTCATTATTTATTTCACTTTATCTACTCTCCTTTCAAGAGCAAGTTTCAGAGTCTTTTCTGACATCCATATTGGTCTCATCTTCCTTTCCTGTCTTTTTAATGACTTTTTGCTTTCTTTATGCATGATGCTCATAACTTGCTTTGTCTTTGGTCACTGGTGTTCAATGTGTCAGATCTATTTTCCCAGTGGTCTCTAATCAGGACCATACGATAAGATTAAGGTCATATTTGGGCTTTCATGGACTTGTTTAAATTTTCTTCAGCTTCAACTTGACATTGCATATGAACAATTGATGGTCTATTCCTCAGTCATCTCTTGGCCATGTTTTGAGTGGTGATATTGAGCTTCTCCATCATAATTTTCTGCACATGTAGTTGATATGTTTCTTGTGTAGTCATCTGGCAAAGTCCATAAGTATATTCACTATTTATATTGTTGAAAAATCCTTTTTTGCAAGTTGTTGGTCTTGCAAAATTCTATCATGAAATATATCTTTGGTGTCATTTCTATAACAAAGACTTTATTTTCCAAAATTCAATGATTAGTTTTTGTTTCCAACTTTTGCATTCTAATGACCACCAATAATCAATAAATCTTGATTGCATATTTGGTCAATTTCAGATTGTGGAAGTTTGTAAAAGTCTTCAATTTCTTTCTCTTTGGCTTTAGTGGTTGATATGTAAATGTGAATAATAGTAGTATTAGCTGGTTTTCCTTGTAGATGTATGTATATTATCCTGTCACTGACAGCATTGTACTTCAAGAAAGATCTTGAACTTTTCTTTTTGATGATGAATTAAATTCCATTCCAATATTTCACTCCTGTAATATTATGATAGTCTGATTCAAAATGGCCAATACCAGTCCATTTTAACTCACTAATGCTTATGATGGCTTCTAAGCAAAGCCAGGGGGGATGACAGAGCAGAGCAGCAGCAGGGATCCAGGTAAGGGGAAGTACCCAGGCCCCACCCCAAAGACACAGGAAAGGGGGGGGGGGAAGCAAAGCCAGAGGAGACGACAGAGCACAGCACCAGCAAGGATACAGGTAAGGGGAAGGCAGAGAGGTTTTGAACAGCTAAAGGAGACAGACTTGTCTGGCAGTTTCTCATACTGTGGTGCTTGCATGTTTCTGTGAGGCTTGAGGCTATGCCACCAGTGTTTCAAATGCCAGCGGAGTTGGACATGATGCAGAGGTTTCAACATGGCTTACAGACTGACACAGACTAAGAAGAAGGAAAAGGCCAACCACATCTCAACAAATTGGCCAGGAAAAGTCTTATGAATAGCAGAAAAACATTGTCTGATACATTACTGCACAACTTTATGAGTAGCCCAGAAACATTGTTCAATACAGTACAGGAGAATGAGCCCCATAAGTCAGAAAGCTCTCAAAATATGACTGGAAAAGAACTGCATCTTCAGAATAGAAACAACCTTACTGATTTGGATAAAGTAAACCTTTCTAAACCTCCATTTGTTGACGTGACATGACTGAAATTGAGGAGAAACAGCAGTAAACATCCATCAATAATCAGAACATGGAATGTACAAAGTATGAATGTAGGAAAATTGAAAGTTGTAAAAGAAATAATCACATAAAGATTGATATCCTAGGCCTTAGTGAGGTGAAATGGAGCAGTTGTGGCCATTTTGAATCAGATAACCATATGGACTACTTGCTGGGAATGACAACTTGAAGAAGAATGATGTGCCATTCATTATCACAAAGGATGGTTCAAGATCTATCCTGAAGTAAAATGCTGTCAGTGATAGGATAATATTCATACGCCTACCAGGAAGACCAGTTAATATGACTGTTATTCAAAGCTATGCACCAAACACCAAAGCCAAAGATGAGGAAATTGAAGATTTTTATCAACTTCTACAGTCTGAAATTGACTGAATGTGCAATCAAGATGTGTTAATTACCACTGGTGACTGGAATGCAAAAGTTGCAAACAAAGAAGAATCACTGGTAGTAGGAAAATTTGGCCTTGGTGACAGAAATAACATTGGAGATCACATGATATAATTTTGCAAGACCAATGACTTATTCATTGCAAATACCTTTTTACAACAACATAAATGGCAGCTGTACCTGTAGATTTCACCAGATGGAGCACACAGGAATCAGATTGACTACATCTGTGGCAAGAAGTGATAGAAAAATCTCAGTATCATCAGCCAAAACAAGGCTAGTAGCTGATTGTGGCACAGATCAACTGCTCATATGCAAGTTCAACTTGAAGTAGAAGATGATTAAAAAGTCCACGAGAGCCAAAATATGATCTTGAATATATCCCTCCTGAATGTAGAGACCATCAAAAGAATAGATTTTATGCATTTAACACCACT
>NW_006922001.1:876251-877536 GCF_000298275.1 Orycteropus afer afer | reverse complement strand
CAATTAACACAGATGCAGAAGATAATCCTGGATCGCTGAGCCTTGAAGGGAAGGATATAGAAGTGGACTAAACCCCAACTACCAGAAGAATTTGCATGAAAACACCAAAAAAGGAGACATACAGAACTGCAGTCTGGCAGCAATTCTGATGGCACAGATAGCTTAGATATTGCCAGGTAGACCTAAGAATTAACCTAAAAATCAGCCCTGCTAGCCAGGGACTGCACAGATGACTGCATTGGTGCCTGGTGAATAAAGGGGGAGGCAGAAAAGAGGAAGGCAAGCTGAGCTGTGGATTTTGCTGGTCTGGAGGGTACAGCCATTTTGAATGTTTACAAGTGGTTGGACCATTTTGGATATTTAGAGTGACAGCGTTCTCCCAGATTCCAGGGGCTTAAGAATGAATAGGATACACTTGCTGGGAACCACAAGGAAATTCTGAACACCAATGACTGGAAAGTTTCACATACTGAGTGAAAGCCACCACTTCCTTCTCCACCAACTGACCAACAATAAACAACCATCAAGAAAAGCCTGACTCACCCTTAGCTGATCTTCACAAACAATTAACAGAGATCTAAGTACAACAATGTAACAATGTCTCAGAAACAACAGACCATTACTGTCCACACAAAGAAGCAAGATAAAATGGTAGAAACAAGGGAGCAAGATACAGACCCGGAACATATCCCTGAGGAAGAAGCAGCATTGGAAATCCCACATAAGGAATTCAAAAGAATTATATTTATGTATCTTCAAATGATTGAGAGAAGAACAAGGAAAACACTGACAAAATTAAGGAAAACACAGACAAACCCCTAGAATCATTTCAGAAGAAAATACCAGAGCAAAATGATAAACTAAATGCAAAAGTAGTAATGACTCAAAATCCACAGATAGAAATCCAGAAGAATAACACTAAATTTTCAGAAATAAATAATAAATAAATAACATATTGAAAGGCCAAAAGAGTAGAATTGAATGTTAGGCCAAAAAGCAAGCCTTCATAAATTTTTAAACATTGAAATACTACAAAGCATCTTCTCAGATCACAATGCAATCAAATTAGGAATCAACAATAGGAAGATCAACAGAAAATGAGTAAATACATGGAAACCGAACAACACCCTCCTTAAGAAAGACTGGATAAGAGAAGAAATAAAAAGTTAAATTGAAAAATTCCTTGAAACAAATGAGAATGAAAACACAACATTCCAGAACCTTTGGGACACAGCAAAAGCAGTGATCAAAGGCCAATTTATAGCAATAAATGCACACATCCAAA
>NW_006922001.1:874115-875662 GCF_000298275.1 Orycteropus afer afer | reverse complement strand
CAAAACATAGAAAAGGATGAGATCCTCTCTAATTCATTTTATGAAACAAGCATAACCTTGATACCAAAACCAGGCAAAGACATCACTCAAAAGGAAAACTACAGACCAATATCCCTCATGAATATAGACACCAAAATTTTCAACAAAATCCTGGCCAATAGCCTCCAACAGCATATCAAGAAAATAACTCATTATGACCAAGTGGGGTTCATATCAGGTATGCAAGGATGGTTCAACATAAGAAAAACAATCAATGTACTCCACCACATAAAGAAAAAAAGGAAAAGACTCCCATGATCATATCAATTGATGCAGAAAATGTATTTGATAAAGTCCAACACCCATTCTTGGTCACAATGCTTGGAAAATAGGAATAGAAGGGATATTCCTCAACATAATTAAAAGCCATCTATGTAAAACCAATAGCCCACATTATTCTTGATGGACAGAGACTGAAACCATTCCTCTTGAGAATAGGAACCAGACAAGGATGCCCTCTATCACCACTTTTATTCAATATTGTACTGAAAGTCCTAGCTAGGGTCATAAGGCAAGAAAGGGAAATAAATCAAAGGCATCCAAATTGGTAAGGTAGAAGACAAACTATCTCTATTTGCTGATGATATGATTCCATACCTAGAAAACCCAAGAGACTCAGTAAAAAATCTACTGGAACTAATTGAGAGACTTAGCATCATGGCAGAATACAAGATCAGCGTCCAAAAATCAGTTGGATTCCTCTACACCAGCAAAGATATTCCTGAAAAAGAAATAAGGAAACTAATACCACTTACAACAGCTACCAAAATAAATAAATAAAATACTTGGGAATAAATCTTACCAGGGACAAAAAAGATCTGCACAAGGAAAACTACAAAAGACTACTTCAAGAAGCCATAAGAGATCTACATAAATAGAAGAACAGACCACACTCATTGATAGGAAAATTGAACATCGTGAAAATTTCAATTCTACCCAAAGCAATCTATATATTCAATGGAATTTCAATCCAGATCCTATCAACATTCTTTAAAGATATGAGAAAAACAATCACTAACTTCATATGGAAAGGAAAAAAGACTTCACATAAGCAAAGCACTATTGAAGAAGAAGAACGAAGTAAGAGATCTTACACTACTGGATCTCAAAACCTACTATAGAGCCACAGTAGTCAAAACAGCCCAGTAAAATGGCAGACACAGAGACCAGTGGAATAGATTTGAGAACCCAGAAATAGATCCATCTACCTATGGTCAGCTGATCTTTGACAAAGTGCTGAAATCCATTAAATGGAGAAGAGATTTTCTGTTTAACAAATGGTGTTGGCAAAACTGGATATCCATTTGCAGAAACATAAAACAAGATCTCAGACCATGCACAAAAATTAACTCCAAATGGATCAAAGACTTAACTGGGAAAACTAAACCTACAAAGATCTTCAAGCAAAAAAAAAAAAAAAATTGAGGCATATTTTGGGGCCCTAATATATGGCATAAAGAGACTATCAAGCATAACCCAAAATTCACAAACAGCAGAAGAAAAACTAG
>NW_006922001.1:872325-872825 GCF_000298275.1 Orycteropus afer afer | reverse complement strand
GCAATACCCATGCTTAACTACATGAGAACAAAGGCAATCTTATAACAAGATTTCTTTTGTACAATAATTGAAAAGTAGAGGACAAATACTGCATTAAGAGACTTAAGTCATATTCATATGCTCACCAAATGTAAAGTAACTTTAGGAAAAATACTGCATTGAGACTTAAGCCATGTTTATATGCTCAACAAATGTAAAGTAATTTTATTAAGTGATATTATGATAGATTTGTGTATATGAAATGAATTTATGGTTACATAGAGAATATTTAAGTAAATTAAGAATGAGGAATACACTTTCCCATTTGTTACACTGGAGATGAGGGAAAGTGAAGTATGTTATCTAAGTACATGTAGTAAATAGTAATTCTCATTTCTAAATCTTGAAGTGCTAGGCAACTGTGTCTACAAACTATATATTTTTTAATTCTAAAAAGACTTAAAATCAACTTTATGTTTTCAAATCCCATTATTACTGCATGTTCCATTACATAATAAATT
>NW_006922001.1:869713-871165 GCF_000298275.1 Orycteropus afer afer | reverse complement strand
TTGGCTATTGTAAATAGTGCTGCGATGAACATGGCTGTGCATATTTCAGTTCTTCTCCTGGCTGTCACTTCTTCAGGATATATACCTAGGAATGGAATGGCTGGGTCAAATGGTATGTTTCAAATTCTGTTGTTTTAAGGAAACACCATACTGCTTTTCACAGTGGTTGTGCAATTTTACAGTCCCACCAGCAGTGTATGAGTGTCCAAATCTCTCCACATCCTCTCCAGCATTTGTTATTTTCTTTCTTGTTGAACCTTGCTTCTAGTACTGGGGCAAGATAGTATTTCATTGTTTGATTTGCATCTCCCTAATGGCTGATGATCGTGAGCATTTCTTCATATGTTTGTTACCCACCTGAATGTCTTCCTTGGTGAAGTGTCTATGCATGTCTTCCACCCATTTTTTAATTTGATTATTTGTCTTTTTGTTATTGAGGTGTTGGAGTTTTCTATAAATTCTAGAGATAAATCCCTTTTCAGATGTGTCATTTCCAAATATTTTTCCCCCAATGTGTAGGTTCTCTTTTTACTCTTTTGGAGAAGTCTTTGGAAGCACATAAAAATTTAATTTTTAGAAGGTCCTATTCATCTAATTTCTCTTCTGCTTTTTGTGCATTTGGGATTATGCTTGATAGTCTATTTATGCCCTATATTAAGGCCCTGAAATTTGACCATAGATTTTTTTTTTTTTTTTTTTTTTGAGGAACTTTACACTTTTACATTTCACATTTAAGTCTTTGATCCATCTGGAGTTCGTTTTTGTGTATGGTGTAAGGTACAGATCTTGTTTCACTTTTCTGCAAATGGATATCTAGTTTTGCCACCACCATTTATTAAACAAACCTTCTCTTCCCCATTTAATGGAGTTAGGACCTTTGTAAAGATCAGCTGACCATAGTTTGATGGATCTATTTCTGGGTTCTCAATTCTATTCCATTGGCCTATGTGTCTGTCATTGTACCAATGCTAGGCAGTTTTGACTACTGTGGCTGTGTAGTAGGTTTTGAGATGCAGCATTATGAGACCTCCTAATTTGTTCTTCTTCTTCAGTAGTGCATTGCTTATCCCAGGTCTCTATCTTTTCCATATAAAGTTAGCAATTGTTTTTTCCATTTCCTTAAAAAATATTCATGGGATCTGGATTGCAATTTCATTAAATGTATAGATTGCTTTGGGCAGAATTGACAGTTTCACAATATCCAATCATCCTATCCACGAGCATGGTATGTTCTTCCATTTATGTAGATCTCTTACAGTTTCTTAAAGTAGGCTTTTTTTCTTTCTTTCTTTCTTTCTTTCTTTCTTTCTTTCTTATAGTTTTCTTTGTACAGGTCTCATGTGTCCCTGGTAGGATTTATTCCCAAGTATTTTATTTTTTTTAGTAGCTATTGTAAATGGTATTGATTTCCTTATTTGTTTTCATCAATGTTTTTGCTGGTGTAGAGGAATC
>NW_006922001.1:865127-866209 GCF_000298275.1 Orycteropus afer afer | reverse complement strand
ATTTTTCAGGTATTTTTCTTTAATCTCACTAATTCTGTCTTCCATTGCATCAATTCTCTTCCTTTGCCCTTTCAATATGTTATCTAGTTCTGACAATTTAGTATTAATCTTCTCAATTTCTATCTTTAGATTTAGAATCATTTCTAATTTTTCATTTATTTTGTCATTTTGTTCTTGTATTTTCTTTGAAAATTATTCTAGGGTTTTGTCTGTGTTTTCCTTGGTCTGTGTCTCAGTCCTTTGAAGATACCTAAATATAATTCTTTTGAATTCATTATCAGAGAGTTCCAATGCTGCTTCTTCCTCAGGGGTGTGTTCTGGGCCTGTAGCCTGCTCCCTTGTTTTTATCACTTATCTTGTTCCTTTTTGTGGACTGTGATGGTCTCTTGTCTCTGAGACATCCTAAAATTGTATATACATCTCTGTTAATTGTTTGTGCAGAGCAGCTAAGGGTGCATCAGGCTCTTCTTGGTGGTTGTTTATCATTGGCCCATTGGTTGAGAAGGAAGTGGTGGCTTTCACTCCGTAAGTGAAGCTTTCTAGTTGTCCACATCCAGAATGTTCTTGTAGTTCCCAGCAAGTGGAGCATATTGTTAACTTCCTGGAATCTGGGAGAACACTGTGGCTTTAAATATCCTAAATGGTGAAGCTACTTGTAAACATTCAAAATGGCTGTGCTCTCTGGAGTGGCAAAAATCCACAGCTCAGCCTGCCTTCCTCTCCATTGTTTCCCTTTTTATTCACCAGCCACCAGAACAGTCCTCTTTGCAGTCCCTGGCTAGCAGTGCTGATTTTTAAGTTAATACTTAGGTCCTACCTCTGCTTGGCAATATCCAAGCTGTCTGTGCCATTAGGATTGCTGCCAGACCAGAGCTCTCCGTATGTCTCCTCTTGTGGTGTTGTCATGCAAATTCTTCTGCTAGTTGGAGTTTAGTCCACTTCTATATCCTTCCCTTCAAGGCTCAGCAGTCCAGGATTATTTTCTATATCTGTGTCACTTGGTTCCCTTTTTCTTTATTGAAAAGTGTCTGTGCAGTCTTTCTACCTATTCTGCCATCTTACTAGAACTCTGAGACTTATAC
>NW_006922001.1:863401-863844 GCF_000298275.1 Orycteropus afer afer | reverse complement strand
CCCTTCACCCTTCCTTCTGAGGTTTATCCCTTGGGAAATTATGCCCTTTAAATGTCTTATGGGTCATTGTTCTAAGGATTGTGAATCTTCCTGGTGCAACTTTTTATTTCATAGGGGATAAAAAGCCAGTAACCTGGACAGAGGAGCAGTCAGCCCCAGGGACAACACAGAGACACACAAAACAGCAGGGCAGAAGAGCAGGAGAAGGGATTAAAAGCCAGGAAGCCAGACAGAGGTACAGTCAGCCACAAGGACCCAGTTGGGGGTGTACGAGAGGTCTCCAAAGCAAGAAAAACTTGTCTTTCGGTTTGTCCTACTGTGGTGACATGTAGATTTGAGTTTTGAGGCTGAGCCTCTGGTGTTTAAAATGCAGTGAGATGCACGTGGTGCACAGGTAACATCCCAGCTTATAGACGGAGACAGACTAGGAAGAAGGAAGAGGC
>NW_006922001.1:857895-860033 GCF_000298275.1 Orycteropus afer afer | reverse complement strand
TTTTGAGTTTTGCTCCAATCTCTATTTATTTATTTTTTCTCCACTCTAATAAGGATATCCAAGGTTGCTCCCTTTATTAGTGGTTTTCTGTGGTAGCTGGGC
Source organism: Orycteropus afer afer (assembly GCF_000298275.1). NCBI lineage: Eukaryota > Metazoa > Chordata > Mammalia > Tubulidentata > Orycteropodidae > Orycteropus > Orycteropus afer. The sequence goes on along the minus strand of NW_006922001.1, from coordinate 859,931 downwards.
ACCATCTAGTTCTTCTGGTGTCAGGGTCATTCATGTAGGCTCAGGTTCCTGTAGTCATCTAGTCCTTTAGAGTAATTGTTTCCATGAGTCTTTGATTTTCTTCACTCTTCTTTGCTCCAAATGAGGAGAGACCAATAGGTACATCTTAATGGCCACTCACACGCTTTTAAGACCCCAGTCACTACACACCAAAATAGGATGTAGAATACTGTTTTTGTGTATGATGTTATGCTGGTTGAGTTTGATATCTTTGTGATTATGGTCCCAAGCACACAAGCACAGTGACACACTCTCTCAAGGTGTTTGCTTGTGGTTAATAAGTTATCATAATTATAAACCCTCTTAAATCTATTTTATATAAGGCCATATTTATAGCACATACAAATATGTATTTAGAGATATTGCCTGCCAATCTCATGTATGCTTATGAGTATAGTCCCATTAACCTACCCATAGCTGATCATCTTGCTTCTCTACCTATGTATCCACTTGTAGCATAATGTTTATATTACTAATAATACAGTTTTATGTATGTGGTGGTATTTACTTTTTTTGTCTGTACTTCTTTGCACCTCTCTGTATCTTCTTTCTCTTTAGTGATATTGTGTTGGTCACTGATTTTGGTATATTAGCTTTCCATTCACCCAAATCAATTTGTGTCTATCCTAGCTCGCAATTTTCCCTCTACTTCTCTCCTAACCCTGATAACTATCAAGGAATGTTTCCGTATGTGTAAACTTTTCCTTGGCTTTTTATGTTAGTGGGCTTATACATTATTTGTTCCTCTGTGATTGACTTATTGCATGCAGCATAATGTCTTCTAAGTTCATCCACATTGTGAGGTGATTCACAGATTCTTCATTATTCTTTAATGTTGCATAGTATTCCACTGTGTCTATGTAGTAAACTTTGGTTATCCAATCATCCATTGATGGGCACCGATGTTATTTCAATCTCTTTGCAGTTGTGAACATTGCTGATATGAACATGGAGGTGTATCTCTCTATCCATATCCTGATTCTCTCTTCTTTAGGAAATGTATCTACTAGTAGGACTGGTGGACCAAATAGTATTTATGTTTCCAACTTTTTAAGGAAGGACCATACCATTTTTCACTTTGGTTTTACCATTTAATAGTCCAACCAATGGTGTATAAGAGTTCTGATCTCTTTGCACCCACTCCAGCACTTGTTCTTTCTGACTTGTTGAATTTTACTATTATTTCTGGGCTGAGATGATATCTTGTTGTTTAGATTTGCCTCTCTCTGACAGCTAATGATTGCTAGCATTTTTTTTTTTTTTTAATATATTTTTGGCTGCCTGGATATTTTCTTTTGTGAAGTGTCTGTTTATGTCCACTGCCCATTTTTTAGTTGGCTTGTTTGTCTTTTTGATGTTGAAGTGTTGAAGTTTTCTATAAATTTCACAGAGAATACCCTTGTCATATATGTTATTGTCAATTTTTTTGGTTGTTGTTGTTATTCTCAATCCATAGGTTCTTTTTTATTCTTTTGCAGAAGTCTTTTGATTACATAAGAATTTAATTTTTAGAAGGATCAAGTCATCTAGTTTCCTTTCCGCTGTTTGTACATTTTTAGTTATGTTTTATAGTCTATTTATGTCATAAATGAGGGCCCATAAGCTTAACTCTATTTTTTATTTGACAATCTTTATAGTTTTGGTTTACATTCAGGGTTTTGACCTATCTTGCATTTGTTTTTGTGCGAAGTGTGAGTTATGCATGTTGTTTCTTTTCCCTATTAATGGATATCCAGTTTTGCCAGCATCATTTGTTAAAAATACTATCTCTTCCCCATTTGATGGATTTTGTGCACAGATGGCTGGATCTAATTCTGGCTTTTCAATTCTGTTTCACTGGTCTATGTGTCTATCACTGTATCAATACCAGCGTGTTTTGACTACCATGGCTGTTCAGTAGGTTTTGATAGCATGAATGTGAGTCCTCCTACTTTGCACTTTTTCATTAATGCTTTGATTATCTGAGATCTCTTTCCTTTCAATATAAAATGAGTGAC
>NW_006922001.1:848084-856849 GCF_000298275.1 Orycteropus afer afer | reverse complement strand
CTTTGTTTTTATACAGTTTCCTTTTCTTGTCATTTTTTATAAGTGAGGTTATATAACATTTGTCCTTTTATGATTGACTTATTTCACTCAGCATAATGTTTTCAAGCTCTGTCCATACTGTAGCATGTATCAAGACTTCATTTCTCTTACTGCCTGAGTATTGTTCCATTGTATGCGTGTACCACATTTTGTTTATTCATTCATCTGCTGATGGGCTTTTATGTTGTTTCTTAGCTTCAACTGCTGCTTGCTGCAATATTCTCTGAGGGAGTATTGACCGATCTTTTCATCACTTATGGCTCCCAAATACACCTCATCTCCAAGCTATGGGCAACACTTTTGATACTGTCCACTGAACACTGTGTCCTTATCCACAGAGGGTTGTCTCATACATAAGTAGCAAGAACATGCACACCCCTGAAAGAGCAGGACAATTAAAATCTCAGGAGCTGAGTTTGGCCATTGTGATATGGAAATTGGATTTCTTTTTCTTCTTTTTGTGTCTTTCATAGAGAGTTTAAGAACTACATTATATGGTTCCTCAGGGGCTTTATCCTATAAATCAGCAATTAATTTCCTGAGTGGTATAATACAGCTTGATAATATATATTTCCTTGGTATTTCCTTCACATTTCTTATCCTTCAATCATTGAACTGCACTCTATTAGACAAAGCACATGTATATGACTCTACTTTCTGAGAAACCCAGGCTAACTCAATCTATGTCAGACTAACCAATGAATAGTGGTTAGTGTTCATTTTCATTCTGAAGTTTTTACTGCTATCATCGGAGCTAATCATGTTTCAAATATCTCCTTTATAACATTAAAATGGGCATTTAATAACCAATTTCTTCAACATTTCATCTATACTTCTTTCATTCTACTAAGTCACAGAAGCTCAGAGATGAAAAGATCTGCCTCAGACTTTAAGTTCACAAGCTGAGGAGAAGAAAATACATACCATCAAAGAAATTATGTCTTACAAAATAACATACAATGAAAAAAGAGGACCTGAGATATTTGTTCAAGGTCACTCAACTATTAAAAATAGCAGACAAGAGTAAATTCAGACAGAAAAACTGGTACTTCTATATTTTATTTATGTATAGATTAATATTCCTTGTATCCCTGGCCTTGGATTCAGTGACTATGTGTATAAAGTTCCTGTTCATAGGATAGGAAAAGAAATTCAGCATGTCTTAGTTTCTTAATGCTACCATAACAAAAATATCACAAGTGAATGACTTGAATGAACTGAAATGTATTATCTTACAGTGTAGGAAGCTGGGAGTCTGTTTAAAAGGCACTGACTTTATGGGAAGATTCTCTCTCTGATGGCTCTGGAAGAAAATCTTTGTCTTAATTTCTCTACCAGACCATCCTTGAGGTTCCTTGATTTGTAGACTGTTTTCCTCCCTTGCCTTCAGATAGTGTAGGTCTTTTCTCCTGTGTCTGCTTACTTCTGTACTGTATCAAAAGAGATTGGTTTAAAACACATCTTACAGTGATATGGCCTCATTAACATTAGCAAGAAACATTAACAAGAAAACTTTAATTCTTAAATGGGATTACTTTCACAAGTATACCAAGAAAAAAAAAAATAATAATAAACCTGCTGCTGTCAAATTGATTCCTAAGCATGGTGACCCTATAGGATAGAGTAGAGCTTCCCCATAGGGTTTCCAGTGTTATGATCTTTACAGGAGCACTGATAATTTTTTCTCCTGCATAGCAGCTGTATGTTTAACCACTGTTATGACTCCTTCCACACAGATATTGAGGTTAGGATTTACAATACAGCCTTTGATGGAACACAATTCAATCCATAATAACATATGTGGCTCCTTATATATCTGAGTTATGTGCTTTCAGACAAGGTACTTATATAATAAGATTAGAACAAAACAATTTCCAGGAGTAAGAAAGACCACAGTGTTCATGGAGACCCATGACTGTGGAGGTAGACTGTCTACATTACTGCAACGATTCTTCATTTCTTCCTGTGGCTTCTACCATGTGAGTTTTCCATTTCTTTCACCAATGTGAGAGAGTATATTTCCTATGCCCTTGATTCTGAGAACAGCTAAGTGACCAAAGGGATATTAGCTGATATGATTGATGTAGATATTTGGAAAAATATATATTTCTACTTTCATTATTGTCCTCTGACACCACCTAGATCACAGGATTTGTTTAATTTGTTAAGGGATGAGACACAGGCAGCCCAGTAGTTGTTGCTGGAGTCACCCAGTTAAGAGCATACTAAACTCCAGAAAGGCAAATGAAGCTACTTGGGTTCAAAAGTGTCACACACCCTAGTTGTTGAACTACACATTCATGAACAAAATGAATACTGATTGTTTTACATCATTCCATTTTGGGGTGAATTTTTATACAGTGATGTTGTGGTAATATTTAATTCATGCAGAATTTAATTCCAAGGGAGGAATGATATCATAATGTAAGTCTACAGTATTTATCATTAGATTTGAAACTGGGTGACAGTAAGAAAGAAAATGATAGTAAAGACTTGGAAAAAAGCAAAGAAACTTTTAGAGAAGATTAGGGAAAAAAAAATAAAATAAAAGGAGGACACTGCTAAAAGAGAGTTTTTTTTTTTTGTTTGTTTGTTTGTTTGTTTGTTTGTGTTGTAAATAATGCACCTGTAATCATCTTTGTAATCATCTTCATCTGGTAAAACTCTTATTTCAGATATTTTTCCTTCTTTTTTTTTTTTACTTAACTAAAGAGGGTAGTGTATATTTAAACATTAAAGTTTCAAGTTTATGTCACAGAAATAGTATCATCAGGGACTTATCCAGTTCAGTGACTCAAGAAAGTCTGGATTCTGTAGAGAATTTGAATTCTATTTCATGTTTTCCTCTTCTGGTCAGGATTCTCCTATGGAATTTTTTGATAAAAACATTCAGTAATGGTAGCTGTGCACATTCTAGTTTTTCTGAAGTCTTCTTTGAACAAAATAAATAATAGATTTTAATTAATAAAGTATGTCTTCTTTGAGCATCATGTTTTTTAAAACAAATATTTATATGAAATCAAATTGACAATAGCTACTCAAAAAGTTGGATGGCAAGCTTACAGAGAATACAGTTTAATTTGTTGAATGTAGAAAATGTCACTAAATTGCTCATGTAGATATTGTTAAAATTATGAACACTTTTGGCTGTGTATATTCTTTCACAGTGCTGACTGGAACCTATATATAGACCAAGAACCTGTATATAAACCAGAATATAGAAGCTGTACATAGATCAAGAGAGAGTAGTTCAAATACAGAAAGGACAAATCACATGGTTTAAAATCAGGGTGATATAATTTTACCATACTTATTAGTCTGTACACTGAGCAAATAATCTGAGAATTGGAACTATATGATGTAGAATGTGGTATCAGAAGGAAGACTCATTATTGCCTGTGATATGCAGATGACACAACCTTGATTATTGAAAATGAAAAGTACTAAGGACTTATTGATGAACATCAAAGTACAGATTACACCTCAACATAAAGAAAACAAAAATCCTTGAACTGGACCAATAAGCAACATCTTAATAGGTGGATAAAAGAATGAAGTTGTCAAGGATTTCATTTTACTTAGAACTGGAATCAATACCCATGGAAGAAACTGTTAAGAATTCAAATAACATACTGCATTGGGCAAATCTCCTGTGAAAGACCTCATTAAAATGTTAAAAAGCAAAGATGTCACTTTGAGGACTAAATTGTGTCTAGCCCATGCCATAGTATTTTCAATTGCCTTATAAGCACATGAAAAGTGCACCAAAGAAAAAGAAGACTGAAGAAGAATTGATGCATTTGAATTATGGTGTCAGTAAAGAATATTGAATATATCATGGACTGCAGAAGGAGAAACAAACCTGTTTTGGAAGAAATATAGTTAATAGTATGTTCTTAGCAGGGAGGATGGTGAGGTTTTACATACTTTGGACATGTTATCAGAAGACCTCTGGTGGCTCAATGACTAAGGAATTTTACTGCTAACCAGAAGGTTGGTGGCTCTGCTCCACAGAAGTAAGACAAAGCAATCTATTTCCATAAAGATTTCCCACCTTGGAAACCCAATGCAAGTGGCTATGAGTCGGAATCAACTGAATGGCAATGAGGGTTTTTTTTTGAAGGGGGTTTGGACATATTATCAAGAGTGACAGTTACCCCTGGAGAAGGATATGTGTTAGGTAAAAAAGAGGTTCAGAGAAAGTGATGATGAATCTCAATGAGATGAATAGACACAGTGGGTGGAACAATGGGTTTAAACATAGCAACAACTGAGAAAGGCAGGACCAGCAGTGTTTTGTTCTAGTATTCACAGTGTCACTTTGAGTTGGAACTGACTTGAAGGCACTTCAAAAACAATATTTTACCCATATGTACCTAAAGAATTTTTGCATTTTGACATAATTATATTAGCAAACTATTGCATACAGATATTGATATTTTCAGCCTTTTAAGAAGATTTTTTACAAGAAATATATGACAAGAAAGATACTCTGGTAATAAATTCATAATAAAATATAGAAATCATAAAGTACTAGGTTGAAAAATAAACCTGTTTTTATAATCTAAAAATTCTAATAGTAAGACCAAATGTAAGAGAAAAAGTCAAGTTAATACTGTGGTTATAAAATCCATGGTTAAAATTTCTCAGAGAACTAAGGTGGTATGTAGTACATACACATAGTTTGATGAAAGGATGCCTAGGGAAATGAAAGTCATGATCCTTAATAAGTCTTTCTCAGCCTGTTAGTGAGAAGCGCACATCAGAAACAACTGTAATTTTTATGTTTGGATCATGGAATAAATTTTAATCAGTTATATAGAAAGTTCATGAAGATTTTAGGGAAGCTGTATTACAAATTCACTGCCAGCGTAGAATAAAATGAACTGATACTGTTAAAATTATGAAGTTACTTCTGGGCTTTCAGCTATTTAAGGCAAGATATTAGAATGAGAAAGTTGTTTTTAGGTAGAATCTTCCAATTATTGATATTCTGCTTCACAGATGTGGTATTTAAGATTGTGTGTCTACTTGGCTTTGTTGTGTTTTTGAGTGGCTGGGTGTATTTATTCCCCATGATGAGTTTGTAGTCACCTTTATGGTGGAATTTGCTGTGAGCAGTTAAGTAGCTGACTTTGGGAGGTGGTCTACTTCCAGTATATAAGGAGAAGTTTTGAGAGTGTTCTCAAGCTTGTTGGTATATTTTGGGTCCTGCATTTGACTCAGTCTTCATTTCAATGGACTGCCATTTTGCCTGCTGATATTAGGATTGTTCCTGAACTTGAACAATTAGTCTGTAATATTGCTTGCCTATCTTGGGATTGTGCCATTTTACTTGGTTACCCTATGTTCATCAGCCTCAGCAGCCAGCTCCATTAGTCAGAAAAATCCTCCACCTCTATTGGGCCTGGAATAGGAGGCCGACCTGAAGCCCAACGTCACCCAGCCCCTAGAACTGGCACTTTCAATTTGAACTTCTATCTGGTCTTCTAAACTGTAAGATAATAAATTCCTGTTTGTTAAAGCCATCCACTTGTGTTATGTCTGTTATAGCAGCACTAGAGACGTACACTAAAATGACACAAAATCTATATAATTTTCTTTTTCCAGAACATGAATGTGTAGTATTTCTTGGACTTAGTGACTATTTGTGTAAGTTTCAGCAAAAATTTCAAAAAAGCTAAACAAATAAATCTAACTCTTATAATGTGCATTTGTGCAATTGTTTATATCAAGAGTGAACAAATTATTCTGTAAAGGATCACACAGTAAGTATTAGGCTTTATAGAGCATAATTATTATTATTATATGTTGTTCTAGCTAAAATAGGTATAGAAAACACATAAACATATGAGCATGGCTATATTTCTGTTATTGACAAAAATAGGTAGCATGTAGAATTTGACCTATGAAATGTACTTTGCTGAACTCTGACTTATGCCAAATTGTAGAGATTGAGGGAAAAACCTACATATGTCACTTAAAAATATCATGATTTTTTAGAATAAGTTCTCAATTACTTTTAATAAAGATAAATATTGAATACCTAGCAACCTTGTATTTGAGTATTTGTGGAATTCTTTTTCAGTTCTTAAATTTATGGAAGAGGTGAATTCTGGTAAAATGTGGGAATAGGCAGGAAGACTGAACAGATAATCTTCAAAAAAGAAAAGGGGAACCAATTAACACAGATACAGAAGATAATTCTGGAGCCCAGAGCTATGAAGGAAAGAACACAGAAGTGGATTAAACTCCAACTAGTAGAAGAATATGCCTGAAAACACCAAAACAGAACACATAGGGAGCTATGGTGTGGCAGCAATCCTGACAGTACAGACAGCTTGGATATTGCTGAGTGGTGTTAGGATGTAAGAATTAACCTAAAAATCTGCCATGCTAGCCAAGGGCTGCAAGGAGGACTGCACTGGTGGTTGGTGAATAAAAGGGGAAATGCAATGAGGAAGGCAGGCTGAACTGTGGACGTTTGTCTTTACAGAAGGTGCAGCCATTTTAAATATTTACAAGTAGTTCCACCATTTTGAATATTTAAAGTGACAGTATTCTCTCAGATTCCCTAGAAGAGGTTTCACTAGCCAGAAACCTCAAGGACATTCCGGATGCCAACAACTGGAAATGTGCAATATTCGTCTTGTTACTCTTATACCCCACACCCTCTTGATGAACAGAGGTGCAGCCATCCCTCACTCCCACCCACATTCTAGGCTGGCAGAGATTCCATACCAGTCTGTGTGCTTGGTCGGAGCCTTGGAACTATACCCCACCATGCACAGATATATAAATATATATTTTTTCCTTTTTTTAGTTTGTTTCTTTTTGTCTGTTTAAAAATTATTATTATTATTACTATTATTATCATGTTTATTATTAATCTTTATTCTTTCCTTCCCAGGTTCCAATTTTCAGCTTTTTCATTCTTCCTTATTCCTGGTTCCATTTTTTTTTTTTTCTTCCTTTTTCATGGTAAACCCCATCCTTGTTTTTCTTTTTGGTTTTTCCAATTTTAATTTTTGCTTCATTATTCTCCTACTTTATGTGGGCATTCTCCTCAGATTTTTTTTTTTTTTTTTTTTTTTTGGTGGTTTTTTGTGCTTGTGTTTACATGGTGTGTTTTTTGTCAACTTTTTTTTTTTTACTGTTTTGATGGTTATTCAATTGTTATTTTTGTATAACTGATTGGAAGACAGCAACGGTGCCCATATGACACAACTACACTCTCATTTTCTGAAGCTTCACTTACTGCATGAAAGACAACTCTTCCTTCTCCACCAACTGACCTAAATAAGCAACCACCAACAGAAGCCTGACCCAGCCTTAGGTGCTCTTCACAAACAGTTAACAGAGATCTAAATACAACAACGTCACAGTATCTCAGAGATAAAAGACCATCACAGACACACAAAGAAGGAAGATAAAGTGGTAGAAACAAGGGAGCAGGATACAGACCCAGAACACATCCCTCAGGAAGAAGCAGCATTGGAACTCCCTGATAAGAAATTCAAAAGAATTATATGTAAGTATCTTGAAAGGATTAAGAGACAGATCAAGGAAAACACTGATAAAATTAAGGAAAACATAGACAAAACTCTAGAAGAATTTTGGAAGAAAGTACAAGAACAAAATGACAAAATAAATGAAAAACTAGAAATGATTCAAACTCTACAGATAGAAATCCAGAAGATTAATACGAAATTTTCAGATATAGATAACACTTTGAAAGTGCAAAGGAGTAGAATTGATGCAGTGGAAGACAGAATTAATGAGAATGAAGACAAATACCTGAATAATTCATTGGAAAGGGATCAGTCAGGAAAAAAAAAAAAAAAGATCGAAACAAAATGAAGGAAGCCTAAGGTTCATGTGGGATACCATCAAAAGGAATAATCTATGTGTAATCAGAATTCCAGAACAGGAAGAGAAAAATAAAACCACTGACAAAGTTGTCTAAGATTTGTTGGAAGAGAAATTCCCTGATATGATGAAAGATGATAATATATCCATTCAGGAAGATCAATGAATTCCAATAGGATATACCCCAAAAGAAAATCATCAAACAAACCATCATCAAACTTATCCAAACCAAATAAAAAAGAAAGATTCTGCAAAGAAGGACTGGAAAGATAAAAAGTTACCTACAAAGGACAACCAAGAAGAATAAGCTCTGGTTTCTCAGCAGAACCCATGCAAGCCAGAAGGCAAATGGATGGTCTAGATAAAACCCCGAAAGAGAAAAACTCCCAACTAAGAATTATATACCTGGCAAAATTGTCCCTCAAATATAATTGTGAAATTAAGAGATTTCCAGATAAGCAGAAATTAGGGGAATTTTTTAAAACTGGACTAACCTTACAAGAGATGCTAAAGGAAGTCCTTAGAACAGAGAAACAAAAATAACAAACAAAAACTGACCATGAATACACATGATGATGTAACCCAGAACCCAATATAGCTGTGGGAAGTATCTAAAATAAAATAAGCTTACAAGTCTGCAGACAGTGAACCCAAGACATCAATTGGCAAATGAGGACAACAACAAGCCAAAAGGAGGGAATATACTGAGTAGTTAAAGAACCTCTAAATGGTGAGGAAGTCAGGAGAGTTGAAAAATAGAATGGACTGTTCTCACTCTGGGAGAAAATGATAAATCACTGGGCAACCTCAAAGAAAAATGATAAACCTTCATATCACAATTAAAAAGAGGACAAGCA
>NW_006922001.1:846784-847678 GCF_000298275.1 Orycteropus afer afer | reverse complement strand
GAATGAAAGAGCCCCAAAATATGCAAATAAGACTTTAGAAGACATGAAGAGGCAGATAGGTGACTCCAGTCATTGTAGAAGACTTCAATGCATCACTTTCAATGAAAGATAGAACAACTGGAAAGAAACTCAATAAAGATGCAGAAGAGCTAAACAATACAATCCACCAATTTGACCTTAAAGGCATCTACAGAGCACTTCACTCAACAACAGCACAGTATGTATTCTTTTCCGGTGCACATGGAACATTTTCCATAATAGACCATATGTTAGACCATAAAGCAAGCCTTAGTAAATTTAAAAACATTGAAATACTGCAAAGCATCTTCTAAGAGCACAATGTTATCAAATTAGGAATCAACAATAGGAAGATCAATGGAAAAAAAGTAAACAAATTGAAATTGAATAACACTCTCCTTAAGAAAGACTGGGTAAGAGAAGAAATAGAAAATGAATTTAAAAAATTCTTTAAATCAAACGAGGATGAAAATACAACATATCAAAATCTTTCGGATACAGCAAAAGCTGTGAACAGCTTCCAATTTATAGCAGTAAATGCACACATCCAAAAAGAAGAAAGAGCTAAAATCAACACTTTAAACCAACATCTCCAACAATTAGAAAAAGAACAGCAAGAAAAGCCTACAGTCACCAGAAGAAAAGAAATAATAAAGATTCAAACAGAAATCAATAAAACAGAAAATAGAAAAAATCATCAAGACTAGATGGTTTTTGGAAAAGATTAATAAAATTGACAAACCACTGGCAAATTTAACAAAGGAAGATGGAAAGAATACAGATAACATGAATAAGAAACAAAACAGGTGACATCACAACAGAACCAACTGAAATAAAAAGGATAATATTTGGATACTATGAAAAACTGTACCCCAA
>NW_006922001.1:845943-846553 GCF_000298275.1 Orycteropus afer afer | reverse complement strand
TTCAACATTAGAAAAACAATCAACATCATCCATCACATAGATAAAACAAAAGAGAAGAAGCACATGATCATATCAACTGATGCAGAAAAGGCATTTAATAAAATCCAACATCCATTCCTAATCAAAACTCTCAGCAAAAAGGAATAGAAGGTACATTCCTTGACATAGAGGCATCTATGCAAAACCAACAGCCACATTTTTCTCATTGGAGAAACCATTCCCCTTGCAAACAGGAACCAGACAAGGATGCCTTCTATCACCACCTCTATTACATTGTATTGGAAGTCCTAGCCAGGGCAATAATGCAAGAAAGGGAAATCAAAGACAACCAAATAGATAAGGAAGAAGTCAAACTATCCCTATTTGTTGATGATATGATACTATTCATAGAAACACAGGAGACTCAGTCAAAAGTCTACTGGAACTAATTGAGAGACTTAGCATCATGGCAGGGTACAAGATCAACATCCAAAAATCAATTGGATTCCTCTAACCAGCAAAGATATTGCAGAAAAAGAAATAAGGAAATCACTACCATTTACAATACCTACCAAAAAAATAAAATACTTGGGAATAAATCTTGCCAGGGCCACAAAAACCTGTACAAAGA
>NW_006922001.1:842209-843528 GCF_000298275.1 Orycteropus afer afer | reverse complement strand
AACTCAGAGGGTGCACATGGTGCACAGGTTTCAATGTGGCTTGCAAACTGAGACAGACTAGGAAGAAGAAAGGCCATTCACTTCGCAAAGAATTGGCCAGGAAAACTTTATGAATAGCAGAAAAACACAGTCTGATACATTACTGCACAACTTTATGAATTGCCTGGAATTATTGTCCAATACAGAGGAGGAGGATGAGTCACTTAGGTTAGAAGTCTCTCAAAATATGACTGAAAAAGAGCTGCTTCATCAGAATAAAACCAGCCTCACTGATATGGATAAGGTAAAGCTTTTGAGACCTCCATTTGCTGACGTGGTGCAATTCAAATTGAGGAGAAACAGCTGCAAACATCCATTAATAATCAGATCAGTGAATGCACTAAGTATGAATCTAGGAAAATTGGAAGTTGTCAAAAGTGAAATTGAATGCATACAGATTGATATCTTAGGCATTAGTGAGCTGAAATGGATTGGTTTTGGCCATTTTGAATCAGACAACCATAAGATCTACTATGCCAGGAATAACAATTTGAAGAGAAATGGCATAGCATCATTCACCACCATGTAGGGTGTTTCAAGATCTGTCCTGAAGTACAATGCTGTCAGTGACAAGATAATATCCATACACCTATAAGGAAGACCAGTTATATGACTATTATTCAAATTTATGCACCAACCATTAAAGTCAAAGTTGATAAAATTGAAGATTTTTATCTATGTCTGCAGTCTGAAATTGACCAAAGATGCAATCAAGATGTGTTAGTTATCACTGGTGACTGGAATGCAAAAACTGGAAACATAGAAGAATGACTGATAGTTGGAAAATTTGACCTTGGTGACAGAAATAATAGTGGAAATCACATGCTAGAATTTTGCACGACCAACAACTTATTCATTGCAAATACCATGTTTCAACAACACAAATGGAGGCTATACACGTGGACTTCACCAGATAGAAGACACAGAAATCAGATTGACTACATCTGTGGCACAATGGTGATGGAAAAGCTCAATATCTTCAGCCAAAACCAGGCCAGGAGTTGATTGTGAAACAGACCTTCAACTGCTCATACACAAGTTGAATTTGAAGTTGAAGACAATTAAAACAAGTCCATGAGAGCCAAAATATGATCTTGAATATATTCCCCTTGAATTTAGAGACCATCAAAAAAATATATTTGATGAATTGAACACCAACGACTGAAAACCAGAAGAATTGTGGGAAGACATCAAGAACATCATCCACGAAGAAAGCAAGAGGTCACTAAAAAGATGAGAAAAGAAGAGAAGACCAAAATGGATGACAGAAGAGACTCTGA
>NW_006922001.1:837644-841274 GCF_000298275.1 Orycteropus afer afer | reverse complement strand
TGCATGGTTTAAAATCAAGAAGGGAGTGTGTCAGGGTTGTATCCTTTCCCCATACTTATTCAATCTATATGCTGAGCTTATTCAAGAAGCTGGACTATATGAAGAAAAACATGGCATCAAGATTGGAGGAAGAATTATTAACATCCTGCAATACACTGATGACACAACTTTGCTTGCTGGAAATGAGCAAAGGCATTTACTGATGAAGATTGAAGAATATAGTCTGCAGTATGGATTACATTTCAATATAAAGAAAACAAAACTCATCACAACTCAACCTATAAGTGGCATCACAATAAATGGAGAAAAGATTGAGGTTGTCAAATAATTCACATTGCTTTGTTCTACAGTCCACACCAATGGAAGCAACACTCAGGACATTAGAGACATATCACACTGGGCAAGCGTCTACAAAGGACCTCTTTCTAGTGCTGAGGAGCAAAGATGTCTCCTTGAGGACTAGAGTATGCCTGACACAAGCCATGATATTTTCAATCACCTCATATGCATATGAGAGCTGGAGAATGAATAAGGAAGACCGAAGAAGAGTTGATGCTTTTGAGTTGTGGTGCTGGCAAAGAATACTGAAAGTACCATGAACTGCTAAAAAGAACTAACAGATCTTTCCTGGAGCAAGTGCAGCCAAAATGCTCCTTGGAAGGGAGAATGGTCAGACTTCATCTTACTTACTTTGGTCATGTTGTCAGAAGGGACCATTCCCTGGAGAAGGATGGCATACTTGGTAAGGTGGAGGGTTTACAAAAGTGGGGAAGGCCTTCAACAAGATGGATTGACACAGTGGGTGCGACAATGGGCTTAAGTATAGCAAGAATCATAGAGCTGGAGGAGGATCAGACGGTGTTTCCTTCTGCTATGGATAGGGTTGCTATGAGTTGGAAAACACTTGACAGCACCTAACAACAACAATGTTAATCACAGTACTATTTACAATAGCCAAAAGATGTAAACAACCTAGGGGTTCATGAACTAAAGAGTGTATTACCAAACTATGGTATATACACACAATAGAATACTATGCAACCTTAAAGAATAATGTAGAGTCTGCAAAACACTGCAAAATGTGCATTAACCTGGAGGACCTTATGCTGAGTGAAATAAGCCAATCAAAGAAGGACAAATATTGTATTAGTCTGTTATTGTAAAAAGTCAAGGAAAGGTTTATATATGGAAGGATATTTTCTTTGTTGGTTACCAGGGGTGGAAGGGGAGAGGAAGGAACACTGGTAGATAGGTAGAGACAAGTATTAATTTGGTTGAAGAGAAGGGCAATGTACCAAAGATGAGTGATCAACATGTTATTAGCACTGAGGAAGAGGAAGACATAGAGAGGTACATGAGAGGTACAAACAACAAAGATGAACCCTTTTGCACATATAGTACTGCATTGTCAGTGAAGTTAAACTTGCATAAGTGGTGGATAGATGGGTGGACAGTCCAAATTATTAGGTATGTCTGGGAGGGATTGTGCCCACAACCATATATAGGGTTGGCACAGTGTTTCTACAAGTGTATTGCTATGTTCTGTAAGAATTCCCAGGTGAATAGTAAAATTGACAAGGGGCAAGTTTGTAGTCACTTCTTGGGCACAGCCAGCTACCCAGAGGGAGTGAGTAGTTGGACCTGTGGACTCCAGAGGATAGTTGCAAGGGACATCAAGCTCAATTGGCATAACATACTACACAAAACATTGTTCTATCTTCTATTTTGGTAAGTAGCAACTAGGATCTTAAAAGCTTGCAAGCAGCCATCTAGATGCAATGATGGGTCTCTTCTCATCCAGAGCAAAGAAGAATGAAGAAATCCAAAGATTCATGGAAACAATTAGTGCAAACTACTGGTACACCATGCTATCCTCAGCCTATATGCCTATGAGACCAGAAGAACTAGGTGGTGCCCAGCTACCACTGTCATCCACTTGGTGGGTATCTATGTAGGAGATGCTGGATTAGAGTAGGAGAACAATGTGGAACAAAACTCAAAATAATTTCGAAAGAAAGAAAAAAAAATGGACCAGGTTTTCTGGTCTGATAGAGCCCGATAGAACCACTGAGACTATGGCCCCTAGCTACCCTTCAGGTCTGGATTTGAACCCACACTTGTGGCTTACAGCCAAACAAAAGATAGGCCTATGAGGTGAAAATTCACACTAGGTAGATACACTCATTGGAGAGACCAATTATGGGAGAATAGAAGGGCTGTGTATGCACAGGAACACTATTTGCAGAATTTTTGTGTTCCTTTATTTATAAAATGCTTTCTTTAAAAAGTGTGTTCATGCCACTAATAAAAAAAAAAAAAATCAACATTTGTTAAGTACTCGATGATGTGTTACTTCCCTGCTTCCATGAAGTGACTTAGAATAACATTCACCATGATCTCCACAGTTTCTTAGGGGATAAAAAAATAAATAAATAAGCAAAACTGCACCACTTTTGAGAATATGCTATTAAAATATGGCTAAAGGAGTGAACATCACAAAACGGTGTCTCTAACATCATTCTGCCATTGACATGGTTAAGAAGACCTATACCTAAATAAGGATACTGTTGTTTGTGAAAGTCTGTGGTTTTTGAAGTAGTGATGATCTTTATTACATCTGTGAGACTGTTACCATCAGACTCAAAGCAGCAATATCAAATTCTCTGGATTTTGGAGGACTATAGTTTTCTCAGTGTTTAATCACTTAGAACTACACTAGATGAAATCTTCATAAATCTTATAGTTTGGGTCATAAGTTATAGATTATCACTCTTCCATCAGTTTTTTTTTTTCTTTTTAGTATTATGATTTGGGTGAAAGTTTACAGAGCAAATTCACTTTCCATATAGCAGTTCACATACACTTTGTCTCAAGACATTGACTACAGTTTACCACAATGCAACAGTTCCCCTCCCACTTCCTTCCTATACTTAATTCTTCCCTGTGTCCTTCCCTCCATGTACTCCTGCCCCCTGAGCTATGTCCCTGTGTATACACAGCCCTTCCATTCTCCCATAATTGGTCTCTCTAAGGAGTGTATCTACCGGGTGTAAATTTTCACTTCATATTCCTATCTTTTGTTTGGCTGTAAGCCACAAGTGTGGGTTCAAATCCAGACCTGAAGGGTAGCTAGGGGCCATAGTCTCAGTGGTTCCATCGGGCTCTATCAGACCAGAAAACCTGGTCCTTTTTTGTTGTTGTTGAAGGAGTCATAGAACATAGAAAAGTAGTTACACCCAAAATTATTGTTCATCTGTGAAATGATACAGGTTAAAATTACTAAAGAAAAATCATGCATAAGGTAGTCTTAGAGAGAGCAGGCACATACTTCTAGTTAACCTCACCAGAGATATTGTATGGACAGTGCTTAATTCTTCCAGCAATGATGTCTCACAACATATGTGGGACATTTCTGACAGGAAAGTTTTCCTAAGCCTTGGTGTCCAAGGTTTACAATGAGGGGGGCCAGGTAGGCACAGAGCATCTGTGTGGCTGACATTAGTTTCTCAGTCTCCAAAACCTTGAGAGGTCACTCCCACTCGGAGTGCGTTCCCAAGTCACAGAACCTTAGCTTTCATAAATATATATATTTTTATTATAATTACTATTATTTCTTTTTTTTGAGGGAGG
>NW_006922001.1:834423-837095 GCF_000298275.1 Orycteropus afer afer | reverse complement strand
CTTAGACCCAGAATTTCCCTGATAACAGAGGATGGAACTAAGACTCTGTGTCTAGATTTCTTCTTCCTCCTCAAGCAAATTCCCTCCCTATTAGAGACCTAATGAGTACTTCATTATGTCTATGTATTCATGCCATATGACATCTGGCCTACACAATTTTTATGTCTGTTCTAGGAGCTCTGGTGGTGTAATACTTAGGTCATTTGACTGCTAACCAGAAGGTTGGTGGTTCAAATCCAGGAGCCACTCTGTGAAAGGAAGACAGGGCAATCAACTTCCATAAAGATTTACTGCCTCAGAAACCCAGTGGATGTTGTTATGAGTCAGAATCAACTCAATGGCAGTGAGTTTGGTTTTGTTTGGTTCTCAGGAGAGAGAGAGAATGGTGTCCTTCAACAGCAATATGAGAAGGGTATTTGCAGATGAATGCTGCAATCTTGAATGCTGCAGGGAGTGACCCACTGGCTACGGGGAACTAGCATCCACTATTAAAGCTGACTTTGCACTGTCTCTTCTGTATGTGAGCAAAATATTTTTCCATCTGATGCCAGTGCATAGGTAATGTTTTCCTGGTAACCTTGATCCTTGGCTCAACAATTGGAGATGAGAGAAATGAAACTATAATAAAGTGAAATGTTTTCAATATTTTGCTAAACTAATAAACATTGGTAATCCATTCTTTTAAAACTCGTTTTCTATTGTTTCTCATGACTTCTGTTGTAATATCAAAAAGTATAAAATAATACCTTCAGAAATCAGGAAAATAGGCAAATAAAGATGGAAAATTTTAGAAAATAATAAAAATGTAAGTTAAAGAACTGGTTCAAAAAGTCCAACATCAAAATAGACATTAAAAAAAAAAGAAGAGAGAAAAGCTGTCAAACAAATAATATAAAAATGTTGGCATAATTCATGAAAATGTATATCTAGAATTAAAATCTCTCATTAGTGCTCAGCACAATGAAGAAAATAAAGTACTAGTGGTGTAATTAGAACATAATCCATGAACAGAGTATTATAAAAGCTTGTACAATAAGAATCAGAATGGATTTAGACTTCCCAAAAGGTAATATTCAAGATAAAACAAGGCTTCTGATAATTAAAGGACACATGATTACCCAATACCCATAACCCACTGCCATCAAGTCAATTCTGATTCACAGCAACCTAATAAAGTATGATCTAGGAAAGTTGGAAATTGTTAGAAGTGAAATTGAAGGCATAAAGATTGATCTCCAGACATTAGTGAGCTGAAATTGACTGCTATTCATCATTTTGAATCAGACAATTATATGGTCTACTACACCAGGAATCACATACTGAGGAGGAATGTCATTGCATTTATCATTAGAAAGAACATTTCATGATCTACCTTGAGGTACAATGTATTCAGTGATAGAATAACATTGATATGCATATAAAGACCAGTTAATGCTACCTTTATTCAAATTAACACATCAAGCACCACAACAAAGATTAAGCAACAGAAAACTTTATACCAAATTCTATATTCTGAAATTGACCAAACATACAATCAAGTTGTATTGATAATTATTGGTGATTGGATGTGAAAGTGGAAAACAAAGAAGAAGCATTAGTACTTGCAGAATGTGGCCTTGGTGAAAGAAAGAGCATGACATAATTTTGCAAGTCCAATAACTTATTCCTTGCAAATACTTTCAAATGTTTTTCTTCAGGAATATAAATGGAGACAATACTGCCGGACCCTGCTAGATGAAATATACAGGACTCAAATAGATTTCATCTATGAAAAGTGACAATGTAGAAGCTCAATATCATCAGTCAAAACAAGGGCAGGAGCTGACCACAGAACAGATCATCAATTGCTCCTATGCAAGTTCATTTTGAAGCTGATGAAAATTAAAACAATTCCACAAGGATCAAAATACAATCTAACTTTTATTCCACTTGAATTTAGAGATCATCTAAAAAACAGACTTGATGCAGAGACTGTAGACGAGACTAATTGTGGGATGACATCAACAACATCCTAAATGAAAAAAGCAAAAGATCACTTAAAAGAGAGGAAAGGAAGAAAAGATCAAAATGGATTTCAGAAGAGACTTTGAAACTTGCTCTTGAATGGAGAATAGCTAAAGCATATTAAAAATGATGAAATAAAAGAGATGAACACAAGATTTCAAGGAGTGGCACAAGAAAACAAAGTAAACTATTATAATGAAATGTGCAAAGACTTGGGATTAGAGAACCAAAAGGGCAAAACAACCTTGGAGTTTCTCAAGCTGAATGAACTGAAGAAATAATTCAAACTTCGAGTTGCAATATTGAAGGATTCTATGGGCAAAATGTTGAACAGTCAAGAAATCATTAAAAGAAGATGGAAGGAAAAAAAGGAGTAATTGTAACAAAAAGAAATGGTTGATGTTCAGTCATTTTAGGAGGTAGAATATGATCAAGAATCAATGCTATTTCAGAAGAACTGTATGGTGCCTGGCTACCACTATCAACCACTTGGAGGGGGATCTGTGTAGGAGATCCTAGATAGAGAGGGAGAACAACATGGAATAAAACTCAAAATAATTTGGAAAAAAAAAAGGACCAGGTTTGCTGGTCTGATAGAGCCTGGTGGAACCACTGAGACTATGGCCCCTAGCTGCCCTTCAGGTCTGGAATTGAACCCACACCTGTGG
>NW_006922001.1:833538-834298 GCF_000298275.1 Orycteropus afer afer | reverse complement strand
AAAAAACAGGCATATGAGTTGAACATTTACCTGAGGTAGATACACTCCTTGGAGAGAAAAATAATGGGAGAAAAAGGGCTGTTTATGCACAGGGAGACAGCTCAGGGAGCAGGAGTGTATGGAGGGATGGACACAGGGAAGATATAACTATCAGGAGGATGTGGGAGGGGAGCTGCTACATTGGGGTAAATTAGTCAGTATCATGAGACAAAATGTATGTGAACTGCTGTATGGAAAGTAAATTTGCTCTGTAAATTTTCAACAAGATCACAATTAAAAAAAAAAAAATCAAAGGTATTTAAGGAAGAATTCTGTGTTGGATTAAAAAAAAAAAAAAAAAAAAAAAGTCTCAAGGCTTTGACAGAGTACCCACTGAGATTCTTCAACAAATGGATTCAGCACTAGAGGTACTCACTCATTTCTGCCAAGAAATTTGGAACACAGCCACCTGGCTAACTGGATGGAAGGATATATAATTGTATTCATGCCAAAGAAAGGTGATCCAATGGACTGTGGAAACAATTGAACAATATCATAAATATCACATACAAGTAAATTTTTAATGAAGATATTTCAAAAATGGTTGTACCAATGTACTGACACAGACAGAGGTGCAAGAAATTCAAGCCGGATACAGAAGACAAAAGATATCATTGCTTACCTCAGATGGTTCTTGACTGATAGAAGAAAAATACCAGAAAGATCTTCACCTGTGTTTTATTGACTATGCAAAACATTTGACTGTATGAATCATAACAAA
>NW_006922001.1:818812-819329 GCF_000298275.1 Orycteropus afer afer | reverse complement strand
AAAGCTTTACCTTATTCATAAGAGTAAGGCTGGGTTTACTCAGATGATGCAGCTCTTTCCCAGTCCTATTTTGATAACCTTCTAACCTAACCGGACTATTCATAAAGCTGTGTTTCTTTGCTATTCATAAGGTTTTCCCTGGCCAATTCTTTGAGAAGAGGACAGCCTCCTCCTTCTTTCTAGTCTGTCTCAGTTTGTATGCTGGGCTGATACCTGTGCACCATGTGCATTCCGCTGGGTTAGAAATACCAGTGACTCATCCTCAAAATTCACATCAACACGTCACCATGGTGGGACAAACCAACAGACAAGTTTTCCTCCCTGTTGGAAACCTCTCGTACCACCCTTACCAGGGTCCCTGGGCTGACTCCTCCTCTGTCCAGATTCCTAGGCCTTTTAATCCCCTTTCTCCTGCTCTCCCACCCTGCTGCTTTGGGTGTGCCTGACTTCCCTCTCCTCAGGTGGATCCCTGTGGCTGACTGCTTTTCTGTCTTGGTTCCCTGCTTTTAATCCTCTT
>NW_006922001.1:812962-818092 GCF_000298275.1 Orycteropus afer afer | reverse complement strand
TAATGCTACAACACATATGAACCTTGAAAACATTATGTTGAGTGAAATAAACCACTCACAAAAGGAGAAATACTGTATGATGTCATTTATATCAAATACCTAGAAAAGAAAAAGGCATGGAAAGCAAAGTTCAATAGGAGCTGTGGTGGCTCAGTGCCTAAGGCATTTGACTGCTAACCAGAAAGTTGGCAGTTCAAACCCACCAGCCACTCCATAGAAGGAAGACAGGGAAACCTACTTCCATAAAGATTTACTGCCTCGAAAATGCAATGGGGGTTGCTATAAGTTGGAATCGACTCAATGGCAGTGGGTTTTGGTGTAGTCGAAAGGAGGAGGAATTTGTGTTTATGAAACACTGAGTTCTGTTTATGGTGAATAATGTATTGGTGATGGTTAACACAGCATAATTGATGTATTTGGTGTCACTTAGTTGTACATATGCAAGATGTTAAAGTGGCAAATGTTGTGTTATCTATATTTCTACAATGAAAAAATAGCATCTGTGATCAGTAATGTATAACCAAAGGTAGAAGAGCTAGAGAGTGAGAGTTTCCTATCCTTAAAAGACTGGAAAGGCATGAACATTATTACTATTGCTACTTTCTATCTTCTCAAATCAATAATTAGTTCAGCTTTTGGAGGTGGTTTGAGGATATCTGAAATATTTTTTTTTCTCTCCTTTCTTTAATTTTTCTAGCTAGCTCAAAGATTTAATGCAATATTTCCTCATGTCATATCAACTGAGTAATACAATCTTTAAATAATTTGGTCATGTCTAAAACATTCTGTTTCTCAAATGCGTATGAAAGAATTGGATAAAGGAGAAATTTTGATGATCATTGATTTGTCTATTTGCAATAGACTATGGTATAAAAGCCGAGTTGTAGTTGACACTACCACATCCAGCAATAACAACATGGTATAAAAATTCTAGAATTCAGAATACTTAAATATGAGATCCTTTGAATTACATATTTGTTAACAGTTGCTTTAGTTTGTTCTCACTAAAGGTCATTAAAAATATCAGAACTTCTAAGTAAAAAGGTGAACTACGGACAAAAATACAGATCTAAGGCTGATGATCCTAAAACTAAGGTGCTAGCCTTTCCAAAATAAATTGCAGCACCTATCTGTATCAATGGTCAAGAAATCAACACTTGCTATAATTTTCAATGGGGAAACAGGCTTTACTCCTAGTCATCTGTGAGCACATATTGTACACTCATCAGTCATGGGACTACAACCTAGTATATGCATGCTGGAGTTTCAGCTCCATATCTGCAGCTTTGAATTAGTCCCAGCATGACAGGAATCTATCCCTGAAAATTGGAGGTAAAAAACAAATAAAACAGAGCTAGAAAAAATTCTAGCTATTTATTACTCCTAATGGAGTAAAATATATGTGTCTCCTCTCCCTAATGATGGGAAAAACTCCATCAAGCATTTAACTGCACTTTGCACTTGCCCATTGTAGTTATTTTCCCTTTCAGATCCATTGGGTGGTGTGGGTGAGCAACAGAACCTGTAAACGCAGAGACATTCCAATCCTCACAGCTGTCAGTAAAGCCTACACTAATGCGTCCTGAAAGAGTGATTAATAGGTTTTGACAATATCATTGCATTGCATATTTAATCAGATTATACATCTGTTAGGAATGGTTTTCTTCTCATATCTGAAGTCAAAACCCACAATCGGTATTCAGATCATCGCCTTAGCAGAAGCATGAAACTATTATGTTAGTCTTATTGTTGACAAGTTAAAACTATGTGCAGAAATGGATGAATCTTGACATTTTCTTGATCCATTCAATTTTGTTAAAAATTTCCTTGAAGTTTACTTGTGCCTATGTTAATATTCGTTAACAAACAAGAATATAAATACATATAATTTTAAACTACACTAAAGTTAGTACAATTTGGTTATAATTAAAAAAAACCTCAAATGATGATATTAGTATAAAAAGACATATTATGATATGCATTTTCATATTATAAAACTCAATATGACTACTTGTATTTTCATATGAATATTACATAAACATGGAAAGAAGAAAATTATTCAAAATTGAGACAGTGAAACTTCGAATTAAGTACACTTTTCTTCTCAGTATTTATTCGCTTCCTCCATGTAAGTAGAAAACATTGCTTTTAAGCATGACACCATGGGAACAATATTTTTCATCTTAACCCCACTAGAAACTGTAAAATAAACATGTGTACTCCTCCATAACCCTGTCTCCAGCGTTTCACCCACAGCCAAATGTGTATTCTTTCTATTTCCACTCCTCATGATCAGCAATCTCTGAACTGAGTGTAATAAAACTGCCCTTGGCAAGGTCATCAATGACAACTGTGTCACAAACCCAAATGATCACTTTCTGTTCTTTAATATTACTTGATTTTACTGTACAATTTAACAATGCTATGTACTTGAAAATCTTATTTTTCCTGTTACCTGTTCACTCACTATTTCCTTCAATTTCGCCAGGAATTTCTTCTTAATCTATTCTTTATCATCTTCTTTCTCTGACATATCCTTTAATTTTGGCATTCTGAGTACTTTCCTCATAATTTTATTTCTATTATGAACTAATCTGATATGAATATTTCAGTACATATAAATACAGTGGGTTGGATTTTATGGTTCATGGTAAATGCAGGTTGTTTGTTTACTAATTCCTCTTAATTATTAAAAACAAAACAAACAAAAAAATGCCAAAATGTTTTCAAGGATTGTTGTACCATTTTCCCTTTTCACAAGAAATGCTGAGAGTGACTATAACTTCACATCCTCACCAACATTAGATTTTCAATTTCTAGGATTTTCAATTTCTTGAATTTTCATTTTAATCTTTCCAGTAGTGGTGTAGTTCTAGTTCTTTTCCTCTTTATTTATTTATTCTGCTTCTAGTATAATCGTTTTAAGCTACAATCTTTCTTTCAGGCACTGCTTTATACGTAAAACACAAATTTGGGTATGCTGGGTTTTTTTTTTTTCATTCAATCCTTAATATTTTCAAATTCTCTTCTGAGTTTATAAACTATATTTTGTTTGATTATTTTTCTAATTTCAATGCAGTTGGAAATTTTACACTTAATATCATTATGCTGAGAGATGAAAACTTACTCTATTTCCATTATTTTAAATATATTGAGTCTTATTTTTATACTACAAAGTATTTATTTTGTTAAATATTCCATTTGCCTTTGAAAATAATGTATTATTATTACATAGTATATTCTATAAGTGCCATTCAGATTAAACTAACATTTCTATATCTCAATAATTTTTGTCTGCTATATTATCGATAACTGAAAGGTAAGTATTGACATCACCAATAAAATTGTAGATTTGTCTTTTTCTGTAATAAGTTAACTCATTGTTGGTTAGGTGCATATATTTAGGATTATTATATTTTCCTGATGAACTGTCCTATAGATCCAGCAGTATGAAATGTTCTTTTCTATGCCTGAAAATATACTTTATTATTAAAATCTAAACATTTTGAAAGTATATAGTCATTTCAACAGTATTTTTGTTATTATTATTTTAAAAATACATCTTTTTCTTATGATTTTTATTTTACTTTTCTCTGACTTGATATTTAAACTTTTCTACAGTGAACATACACTGGTATATTGTTTTTGTTCTGCCTGCTAAATTCTCTCTTTTAATAAGAATATTTAGACCGTTTCTATTGAATGTAATTATTTATGTGA
The DNA here is from genome assembly GCF_000298275.1 of Orycteropus afer afer. Taxonomy (NCBI): domain Eukaryota; kingdom Metazoa; phylum Chordata; class Mammalia; order Tubulidentata; family Orycteropodidae; genus Orycteropus; species Orycteropus afer. The sequence goes on along the minus strand of NW_006922001.1, from coordinate 814,372 downwards.
ATGAATTAGAAGATTCATCACACACTTTATTTTGCAATATCTTATCTTTGTTCTACCTTTCCTTTTCTCCTGTCTTTTTTAATTGAGAACTTTCACCATTCTAATTTTCCTCTACTATTGTGTATTATAAGGAGCTCTGGTGGTATAGTGCCTAAGACATTTGGCTGCTAACCAGAAGGTTGGTGGCTCAAACCTACCAGCCACTCTGCAGAAAGAAGCCTGGGCAATCTACTTCTGTAAAGATTTACTGCCTCCAAAACACAAAGGAGCCTGAATCCACTTGATGGCAGTGAGTTTGGTTTTTGGAGTTTTTATTTTATATTATAGATAGCACTGCTGGCACAGTGGTTAAAGTGGTAGCTAATCTAAAGTTTGTCAGTTCTAATACATCAGCTAATCCATGAGAGAAAGACATGACAGTCAGTTCCCATAAAGACTACAGTCTTGGAAACCCTATGAGACAGTTCTACTCTATCCTATAGGGTCACTATGAGTGGGAATCAATACAATGGCAGAAAGTTTGACTTTCGTTTTTACTGTGTATTATGGAGGCAGTGATGGTTCAATGGTAGAATTCTCACCTCGAACGAGGGACACCAAGATGTATTTCTCTGCCCATATATCTTATGTGCAATTAACTTGTCAGGATAGGTTAGTGTGCTGTTATGATTCTGAACAGGTTTCAATGGATCTTCCAAACTATAATGGACAAGGAAGAAAGTCCTGGTTATCTAGTTTTGAAAATCATCCAGTGAAAACCCTTTGGATCACAATAATCTGATCTGCAACTGATTACGGAGTTGATACAGGACCAGATATTGTCTCCTTCCGTTACGTATAGGGTCCCCAGGATCTGACAGGAGGGTAACTAATAACAATAAAATCAGATATTAGCTATATTTGCTTCAGATCTAAAGATACATCTTTCACCCCGTCTATTTCCAGACCTTAAACCATTTCAAGTGTAATTTAAGATACTTATGAGAACAAACACAATGAACCACACCTTACATTTATTATAAACCTCAGAAAATATTTTTATGTTTTCATAAAACCATCAATTGTCTTCTAAAAGACACTTTTAAAAAAGAGGATGCATGTCTTTTATTTTCATACCTATTTTCTATTCCCGATGTTCTTTGTATTCCTGTGTAAATCCAAGTTTCCTCCTGCCTGAAGAATTTCCTTTATTTTTTCTTATACTGTACATATGATGGCAATGAATTCCCCTTATATTTTACTTGTCTGACAAAACTATTTTTTCCTTTTTTTTTTGTAATACATTTTTTTGGGTTTAGATTGATGCTTCTTTTACTCCACATTTTAAATATGGCCATTGCCTTCTGACTTGACTTGTTCAGACAAGAAGACAAGTGTTCTTTGCTTATTGCTTTGTATATATCCCTATGC
>NW_006922001.1:800613-812222 GCF_000298275.1 Orycteropus afer afer | reverse complement strand
AACATTCAAATCTACAATCCACCCAGAACTCCTTTTTGAGAATAGTGTGAAGTTGTTTTTATTATTAGGTACTGTTGAGTCTCCTCCAACTCATAGTGACCCTAAGAACAAAAGAAACACTGCCTGGTCCTGCCTCATTCTGACAATCTTTCCTATGCTTGAGCTCATTGTTGCAGCCACTGGGTCAACCCATATTATTGAGGGTCTTCCCTTTTTTCCTGACCTTCTACTTTACCAGGCACAATATCCTTCTCTAAGGAATGCTCCCCTTCTGACAACATGTCTGGCCATTCTCACTTCTAAGGACCATTGTAGCCATACTTCTTCCAGGACAGATTAGTTTGTCCTCACAGTCCATGGTATTTTCAGTATTCTTTGACAATACCACAATTCAAAAGCATCAACGCTTCTTCAGTCTTCTTTTTCATTGTGTAGCTTTCACATGCTTCTGTATAGATTGAAAGTACCATGGCTATAGGTAGGTGCACCCTAATTTTCAAAGTGACATCTTTGCTCCTTAACACTTTAAAGAAGTCTTTTGCAGAAGATGCATCAAGTGAAATATGACATCTGATTTATTGGCTGCTGCTTCCATGGACATCGACTACAGATCCAAGTAAAATGAAGTTCCTGACAACATCAATCATTTCCCCATTTATCACGATATTGCTTATTGGTCCATTTCTGAGGATTCTTGTTTTCTTTATGTTGAGGTGTAATTCATAATGAAGATTGCAGTTAATTTTCATCAGTAAGTGCTTCAACTCAACTTCACTTTGAGTAAGCAAGGTTGTGTCATCTGAATATTGTAGATTACTAATGAGTCTTCCTCCTACCCTGATGCTGCATTCTTCTTATATGGTTCATCTTGTTAGATTATTTGCTCAGTATACAGATTGAATGAGTATCATGAAAGGATACAACCCTGATACACATCTTCCTCATTTTGAACCATGCAGTATCTCCTAATTTCCTTGTTCTCTTCAAACCACAGCCTCATGAGCACAATCAGGTGTTCTGAAATTCCCAAACTTCATAAGGTTTTCCACAATATTTTATGATATTCTAGTCATATTGACTTGTTTGTCAGTTTGTGTTACTGTGGTTGCTTGTGTGTTGCTGTGAGGTTTGATGCTATGCCACTGAAATTTCAAATACCAGCAGGGTCTCACTTGGTGGATAGGTTTCAGCACAGCTACCAGACTAAGACAGACTCAGATAAAGGAAGGGGCCATCCAGTGCACAAAGAATTAACCAGTGAAAACCTTATGAATAGTGGTGAAACACTGCTTGCTATATTACAGGAAAACTTATGTATAGTCCTGAAAGATTGTCTGATACAGTGTCAGAAGATAAGCCCTTAAGGTGAGAAGTCTCTCAAAATATGACTGGGGAGGAGTTACTTCCCCAAAACAAACTAGACCTTAATCACATGAATGAAGTAAAGCTTTAAGGACCTCCATTTGCTGATGTGGAACCACTCAAAATGAGAAGAAACAGCTACAAAATGGGATATGGTATATCTGAAGTATGAAAGTAGTAAAATTGGAAGTTATCAAAAATGAAATGGAACACATAAAAATCAATATCCTAGGCATTAGTGAGGTAAAATGGACTGGTTTTGGTCATTTTGAACCAGTCAACTATATGATCTACTATACCAAGAATGACAAATTGAAGAGGAATGGTGTAGCATTCATCATTACAAAAAATGTTTCAAGATTTACTGTGAAGTACAATGTTTCACTTATAGGATAATATTTGTATGCCTACAAAGAGGATCAGTTAATAATACTTTTATTCAAATTTTTGCACCAACAACTAAACTGAAGACTAGGAAATTAAAGCTTTTTATCAACTTCTGAAGTCTGAAATTGACCAAACATGCAAACAAGATGTATTGATTATTACTGGTGTTTGGAATGAAAAAGATGGAAATAAAGAATCATCATCAGTAGTTGGAAAATATGGCCTTCATGATAGAAATGACACCAGAGATCATATGATAGAATTTGGCAAGACCAACAACTTATTCATTGCAAACACCTTTTTTTTCAACATAAATGACAGCTATATATGTGGACTTCATCAGATAGAATACACAGCAATCAGATCGACTACATCTGTGCAAAAAAACAATAGAGAAGCTAAACATCTCCAGCCAAAACAAGCCCAAGAGCTGACTTTGGAACAGACCCTCAATTACTCATATGCAAGTTTAAGTTGAAACTGATGCCAATTAAAACAAGTCCATGAGGGCCAAAATAGGACCTTGATTTTATGAAACATGAATTTAGCAACCATCTGAAGAATGAATTTGATACATTGAACACCAATGACTGAAAACCAAAGAAATTGTGGGATGACATCAAGAACATCATCCATGAAAAAAGAAAAATGTCATTAAAAAGACAGGAAAGAATGAAAAAATCAAAATGGATGTCAGAACAGACTGAAACTTGCTCTTGAACGGAGAATAGCTAAAGCAAATGGAAAAATTGACAAGATAAAAGAGCTAAGCTGAAGATTTCAAAGAGCAGCTCAAGAAGACAAAGTCAATTATTGTAATGAAATGAGCAAAGACCTGAAGTTAGAAAACCAAAAGAGAAGAACATGCTGGACATTTCTCAAACAGAAAGAACTGAAGAAAAAATTCAAGGCTTGAGTTGCAATATTGGAAGATTCTATGGGCAAAATATTGAATGATGAAATAAATATAAAAGAAGGTGGAAGGAATATACAGAGTCACTGTATAAAAAAAAATTGTTCAATGCTTGTCTATTTCAAGAGGTGACATATGGTCAAAAACCAATGGTATTGCAAGAAAAAGTTGAAGCTGCACTGAAAGACTTGACAAAAAACAAGGGTCTAAAATTGATGGGATTCACATTGAGACATTTCACCAAAAGATGCAGGGCTGGAGACACTTCCTATGCCACAAGATTCAGAAAACAGCTACCTGGCCAACTGATTGGAAGAAATCCATTTTTGTGCCCATGCTAAAGATGATCCAACTGGATGTGGAAATTATTAAACAATATCATTAATATCATACACATGTAAAATTTTGCTAAAGATAATTAAAAAACAGCTTCAGCAGTATATTGACCAAGAACTTCCAGAAATATGAGGTGGATTCAGAAGATAATGTGGTCCAAGGGAAATGAATGCTGATGTGTCAAATGGATTTTGGCTGAAAGAAAAGAATATCAGAAAAAAATTTGATATCTGATAATATAAAATAGTCTTGATATCTGAATCTAATAACTCTCAGTTTTTTGTTTTTTTTAGTCAACACAATCTCATTTAGTTATATTGGAGTTTTTGTGTTTGTGTAAGTTTTAGAATAGCTTTATAAATTATTTAGTAGAAAAATATACCATTTTAAGACTTAACTCTTGTGACTCAGTTTATAGATGTGCTTGAAGTTTCACCTCCCATGTTCATTTGCAAAATATTTGGAAAGCAGAAATAGTACCCTGAATGATAAAAGCCTGTCTAACAATTGTTACTACTGCTGTTTCACTTGTCAGGTATGTCAGTAGTAGTATTTGTGGTCCTTCTTTTCCCCTATGCTGTCATAGCTTCTACTTCAGAAGTCTTTCTGCCCATCTCCTGGATCTATGAGTACCAGGATGCAGTGTGTGAGCATATATTTTGCTACTGGGTATTGAAACAGAAGAGACATTGTGTTAGAGTTAACAAGTCTATCAACATTGTCCTTATTTGACACATGGCTTTCTGGTCATTGCATAAGTACCATGCTACTATGGTGATAGATTCTTAGTTCTACAGCTTCCTGGTAGTGGTAGAGGCAGACTAGTAGTACATAAAGGATTAAGCATCTTTCCTCAAACAAACATGGATACCCCACTCTTCCTGAAGAAAACTAGATAATTTTTTTTCTTTGAAAACAGAAACATACCCAGAAAAGAGACTTCTGCACACTCTATCTAAAGTTCCCTGCCAGTGAAAATATAACCTTGCAGTGTGATCACACTATAGGAATCCTATAGTCACACTTTGACATATGAAATCTCCTCATAGACACTTTTCAATACATATTCATTTTCAGCCCCTGGTCTACCTCAGCTTTCTTTGATATCAATGGCCCCAGTGTCTAAACTCAACAGGACATAAAAATAGTAAGTCCTCATAAGGATTTAAAACTCAAAGTCAAACCTGTTTCCATCAAATTAATACCAACTCATAGCATCTCTACAGAACAATGTAGAAACCCATGGGGTTTCCAGGGCTGTTAGTCTTTACAGAAGCAGACTGACAGATCTTTCTTACACAGAGCAGGTGGTGGGTTCTAACCACAGACTTTTCAGTTGGCAGGCAAGTGCTTTAATCATTGTGCCACCCAGGGTCAATATGATTTAAAATTGACTTGATGGCAATCATAAAATTAAGTTCTTATTATTGTTATTAATGATGCTGTTGTTGATTTTCATCAGAACTCTCACTTGTACACAAGGGTTTTGGTATCCTTTATGCTGTCAAGTGAGTCCCCGAGCACCTGTTCCGTTTCCACCTCAATACATGTAATGTATGTTAAAAAAAAAGTTCAGCTTAGTATTTTTCAGCCAAGTTAACCTTTTTTTACAAACTGTCTAGTATGGTCATAAGAAATCTCATTTTGTCTAAAGTATTTGTCTTTTCTATAAACTTACCCTGACTGATTCACTGTTCTGGGCTAAATATATACATCATATAATAACTGAATATTTTGTCTTTGGCTAGGTTCTGCAGCAAAGAAAAAAACACTGAAGCTTATATATTACTTAAAATTACATTTTATTACAAATTTTAATTTACCCATCAGAATTACGATCAATATTTGGAGAGAGATCAACCAGTATTCTGATAAATGTAGAAATTCTAAACATTCAATCAATAATATTCTATATCATGACAAACAACTTTATATATTCCCAAAGAGCAATATTATTCATTAACAAAGCTGAGTATACTGTAGGGGAATAAAATGAATAGAATCATTATTAGTTACCTAGAATGCATATTTCAGACAATATTTAACATTGAACAAAGATTGAACCCTTTGAAGCATACAAAGGCAACATGTAACATTTAACTTACGACCATTTTTTTGTAGAAAATTGGAAAAAAACAGACCTACTGAATTAGTGTAATTTAAATATTGTATGTCCACATAGAAAACAATGTGAAAACATTTATGTTATAAATTATTAAAACTGAAGTGATGTATTTTCATTTATAAAAGATCTTATAGTTTAAAATGGATATCACATATAGATCTATGAAAACTTTGAAAAGGAGCTTAGCATTTTATCTCTGCAGAAGTAGATTGCCCAGTCTTCCTCCCGAGGAGTGGCTGGTGGATTTGAACCACGAACCTTCTGGTTAGCAGTCAAATGCCTTAGGCACTACGCCATCAGAACTCTCTCATTTTATATTAGTTTAATTTAAATAAATTATAATACTTTACATTTTTACAATTATAATGATTAATTTTTGTATCAGAATTAGTTTTTAGATTATCTCCTTAAAGTATGTTTTGTTGTTGCTATGTGTCATTGAGTCATCCCCAACTCATAGTGACCCCTTCTTGGGTTTCCGAGGTGGTATCACTACAGAAGTAGATTGCCCTATCTTCCTTCCAAGGAGTGACTGGTGGGTTCGAACCCCCAACCTTCTGGTTAGCAGTCCAGTGCCTTAGGCACTGCACCACCAGAGCTCCCACTTAAAGTGTACACTACATAAATGATTCACATGCTTCAATAGTTGGTTAGTATTTCCATAGAAACCCAATTAAACATTTTAAATCAGTACCATATCAAAATATTAATACTTTTAAATAATGTTTTCAACTTAAAACTTTTACTCTTCCTTTTGTATACTTCCTGCCAAATTTAATCCATATAGATGCTCATTTAAAAAAAAAAAATTAAGCTTATATTATGCATGCTGTTTTTGTTTTGTTTTTATCATTTTTCTTTAAGTTTAAGTTTTAATGGATTTCCTTTACAATATATTTTAAATTAGTAAAATCTTTAATGACCCACCAGTGCCATGTCATAGGCATTGTAATTTAATAAACTATTCCATTTTTTCTAATTTTTAATCAATAGTGCAAATGCAACCACATGTACTTGTATGAGTGGAGATTTTTATTTCTGTTTCATTTTTTATTTTATTTTTTGTTCTGACTTCTGTTTAATTATTTCTTGAATGTACATTTCTGAAAATACAATTTCTGGGCTAAAAAATCAGCGTATTTAGGTGGTTATGTCTACATGTGTCATATTAACTTTTAGATTCCTGTATATTTTTAAAGACCTTCAAAAATGGTCTTAAGAATTTAAGTATGACATAACATAACATTTATGTTATCACTTTATCTCCCCTAATTTAATGGACAAAGATATGGACATATTTATTTTTTCTCTCATAAAAGATGTTTAGTAAAATACTTTATTCTAAAATCTATCGTTTTCTTAACAAGAAACTTACTGCATCATGATGGTGTCAATATTTGCATTTAAATGACATGACAGCATTAGGATGAATTTAATAGAGCAGTACTTTCGGTGCATAATTGAAAATGCTTGCCCAGTAAATGTAGACACTCTTTACAGAAAAAAAATAAGTCAGAAAAATGAAGAACTAACGAAGTCTTTCAAAATTAAACATTGACAAAGCATGTCTATAAACCAAAGCTTGAGATATTTGAACATATGCTGAATAGGTCAACCAGTCAGGAAGGAGGATACACAATGAAATCATTCCTTGGTTGCTGGACAATATTTCACTTCTATGGGAATATGTAGAACTAAAAATTAGTTATAACAGGCAAGAAGAAAAAAACAGTGAAATAATTCTTTGTAAATGTGTATGAAAAGAATTATCCCTCAAACATACTATTATATTTGGTCCTATAAAAATCTATAAACATATGAAGAGAACAATAGAATTTTGAGCATTAAGCAGCATGAGGTTTATTAAGAAGAGACATGCCACAGAAGCATAATAGCTCCTTTTGATTCATTGTTAATTACAAAATTCAGGCATGCTGTGAGTAGACCCTATCTTCAATATTTGAACTCTAATAAGTATTTTAGATTACTGTTTTAATGTATACATTACTATTATAATATCAAATAATGTGTTGTTATGGAGCTTGTTTAAAGCTATATATTATTATTATTAATCCATTCTACTGAGTAGAATTTGAGCTTGAGTTTAAGTAAACTTGTTAAAAATTGCATGGCAATTTATATATGACTGAAACTACTACTGTCTTAAGACCACTGTAAGATTTGCATTAGATTACTGCATATGACCAATGGAGATTCATCTAAATAATTTTATTTTAATTATAATAATAGATGCAAGGATAGACAAATAAAAAATGATGAATAGAAACAAATGATACTTTATAAGTGTGGCCATTGTTGTTAGCTGCCATCAAGTCAGTTCTGACTCATAGCAACACTGAATAACAGAAGGAAAGACTTCCCAGTCCTGCACAATCCTCAAAATCATTGTTTGGCTTGAGCCTATCATTGCAGCCACTGTGTCAATCCATCTCATTGAGGATTTCCCCTCCTTCACTGACCCTCTACTTTCCTAAGCATGATAGCCTTCTCCAGGGAATGGTCCCTTCTGACAATGTGACCAAAGTAGGTAACATGAAGTTTGGTCATTCTCACTTTCAAGGAACATTCTGGATGTACTTCTTCTGGACAGATTTGTTCACTCTTCTGTCTGTCCATGGAATTTTCAGTATTCATTGCCAACACCACAATTCAAAGGCATCGACTCTTCTTCTATCTTCCTTATTCATCGTCAAGCTTGTAGATGCTTTTCAAATATCATATGAAGCAATTAAAATTACCATGTCTTCGGTGATATACACCTTAATCTTCAAAGTGATATCTTTGCTGCTTAACACTTTAAAAAGGTCTTTTGCAGAAGTTTTCCCCAGAGCAATATGACAACTGATTTCCTGATGGTTGCTTCCATGGCTGTTGACTGTGGATCCAACTAAAATGAAATCCCTGACAATGTCTATCTTTTCTCTGTTTATCATGATGTTGCTTATTGGTCTAGTTGTGAGGATTTTCATTTTCCTCAATGGCAATCCACATTGAAGACTAGAGTTTGATCTTCATCACTGAGTGCTTTAAGACATCTTCACTTTCAGCAGGCAAAGTTGTGTTATCTGCATATTGCAGGGTGTTAATGATTCTTCCTCCAATCCTGATGCCACATTCTTCACATAGTCCAGCTTCTCAGATTATTTGTTTAGTATACAGATTGAATAATATGGTGAAAAGGCAGAACTCTGACACACAATCTTCCTGATTTTGAACCATGCAGTATCCCCTTGTTGTGTCTGAATGGCATGTACAAATTCCTTGTCAGAACAAATAAGTGTTTTATAATTCCAATTCTTTGCAATGCTGCCCATAATTCACACAGTACAATGCATCTGCATATCAGTAAAATGCAGGTGAACATCTTTCTGGTGTTACTTGTTTTCAACAAAGATCCATCGATCATCAGCAATCGCATCCTTCATTCCAGGTCATTTTCTCAATCTTGTTTGCATTTTAGAAAGTTCCCAGTCAATATATTGTTGCAACATTTTTTAAATTATCTTCAGCAATATTTTACTTGCATATGATATTAATGATATTGTTAGATAATTTCCACATTCTGTTGGATCATCTTTCTTTGGAATGGACATAAATATTGGTCTCTTCTAGTCAGCTGGCTAGGTAGCTGTCCTCCACATTTCTTGGCATAAAAAGTAAGAGCCTCCAGTGCTGCATCTGTTTGTTTCAACATTGCAATTGGATTTCCATAAATTCCTGAAGCCTTGTTTGTCACCAATTCCTTCAGTGCAGCCTCAACTTTTTCCTTCAACACTATTGGTTCTTGATCATATGCTACCACATGAAATAGTTAGACATCACCCAATTCTTTTCATATAGTGACTCTGTGTATTCCTTTCATCTTCTTTTGATATTTCCTGCATCATTCAAGATTTTGCCCATAGAATCCCTCGATATTGCAATTTGAGGCTCTGATTTTTTCTTTAGTTCTTTCAGCTTGAGGAATGCCAAGTTTGTTCTTCTCTTTTGGGTTTCTAATTCTAGGTCTTTGCACATTTTGTTATACTATTTTACTTTGTCTTCTCAAGTTCGTCTTTGAAATCTTCTGTTCAGTTCTTTAATGTCATTATTTATTACATTTGCTTTAGCTACTCTATGTTCAAGAGCTATGTTTCAGAGTTTCTTCTGACATCCATTTTGATCTTTTTTTTCCTTTCCTGTCTTTTTAATGACTCTTTGCCGTCTTCATGTACGGTGCTCTTGATGTCATCTCACAAATTGTCTGCTCTTCAGTTATTGTTGTTCAATGAATCAAGTCTATTGTTCAGTTGGTCTCTAAACTCAGGTGTCATATAATCAATATTGTATTTTGGCTCTTGTGGACTTACATACTGGAAAATCAATATATCTTAATTGCATACAATATGAACTAAACAAAAATAAGACAGGCAACGCAAGTATTTTTCAATAATTTTTTAGATAAATTTTGAGAAATTGAACACATTTTATGGAACAGAACTTCAACATTTTTTCACTATGTAAAATTCTGCTTCAGATATGGTTACCATCTATCTCTTTCCCAAACCACAGCACCTCCCTAATGAATGAAAGCCTGTTTTCAAATGTAAAGTCCTTGGCAAAGAAAGAAGGATATTTGCTGGTGCAGTGGTTAAAGCGTGTGGTTTCTAACCAAAAAGTGAATTGTAGAAATTGATCAGCCACTCCATGGGAGAAAGATGAGGCAGTCTTCTTTCATAAAGATTTATAGCCTTGGAAAACCTATGGAGCCACTAAGAATTGCAATCCAACTAGATGGTAGTGGGCTTTATGTTTATGGTTTCATCTGGGGGTTGGGGGAGAGCATAGGGACAGAATGCCAGTAAGCAAAGTAAGCATCATCTTACTTGTGCTTACTTACTAATCTTAATGAACAGTGTGATGTTTGTAACTACATCAAAACCTATGTGAAATTGTACACCACAGATTAATAAGTAAACACAAGTAGACCTACACTTTACATTACTTATTGTATTTTCTGCCCCTGATTGTAGTTACTATGTCAGTCCACATCCTTGAGGATCTTCCTCTTTTTCTCTTTCTACTTAATCAAGCATAATGACTTTCTCCAGCAATTGGTCCCTTCTAATGGCTTGTCCAAAGTAATCTAGGCAGAGTCTCATCATCCTCATTCCTTTCTTTCTTTCATTTTTAAAAAAAAAATTGCTTAAAATTTACAGAGCAAATTAGGTTTTTATTCAACAATTCGTATACATTTTTTCTTTATTACACTGATTGCAATCCCCACAATAAAACAGCACCATTCCCACTTCCTCCTCCTTGCCATTTCCCTTCATTCTTCTTTCCCATCCCTTCCTGCATTCTGAACTTTACTCCTGGGAAAAATCTGCCCTTTAATCTTGTATGTTCTAGGGAGTATGTATCTACCTGGTGTTATTGTTCACCTTATGAACTTGTTTATCATTTAGCTGAAAGTTGAGCCAGCAGGGTGAGTTCAGTTCCAGGCTCAACGGGTGTCTAAGGGTCATAGCCTCAGGGGTTTCACCAGTCTCCATCAGGCCAGTAAACCTGGTCTTTTTATGATTTCAAATTTTGTTCCACATTTTTCTTTCATTCTGTCTGATACCTCCTAATGTGATCCCTTTCAGAGTGGTTACCAGTGGTAACAGGGCATTGTCTAATTCTTCTGGTCTCAGGATTATGGAGGCTAGGGTCCACATAGTCCATTAGTCCTTTGGATAATCTGTTTCCTTGTGTATTTTATTTTCTTCACTCTTGTTTGCTCTGGAGAAGGAGAGAGAAATAATTGTGCCTTAGATAGCTGCTCACACGTTTTTAAGATCCCAGATGATACTCACCAAAATAAGATATAGAACGTTGTTTTTATGGATTATGTTATTCCAATTGACCTTCATATGCCCCAAGGCTGTGATCCCGAGCCACCAAGCCCAGCGACTCATGCCTTCAAAGTGTTTTGTTATGGTTAAGAAGTTTCCATAACTTTGCTCCCTGCACACTCTCCTATACTCATGGATTTATTTTCAGCATATATAATACATGTGTAGAAATATACTCTGTCATATCTCTATATATTCATTGGTAAAGTCCCCTTCACCTTCTCACCTTTGTTTAGATTGAGTGTCTATCTACTTATCCACTCATAGATTATTGTTATTGTAACTGTTATTGCAAGAACAGGTATGTGATAATATTTACCTTTGTTGTCTTTAACTCTGTTCCTCCCAGTTTCTTTCTCTGCCTTGATCATTTTGTACTGACTTCCTCCTTGCGGTGTAGTAAATTACATTTTGTGGATTTCCTAGCCGTAGATCTTTGTAAACTCCATGGTGGAATTTGCCATGAGCAACTCAGTAGCTCCTGATTGTTAATGTTACCCATCTGAGGTATTTCTGTTGAGAGTGGCACAAGGCAATCTTCTGGGATGTTTTCTCTCTCTCAGGTGAATAGAATTCTGATGTTGAGATT
>NW_006922001.1:795762-800233 GCF_000298275.1 Orycteropus afer afer | reverse complement strand
GAGCTGCTGGTGTCAGGGTTTTTGCAAGGGCTGGAGGGAAGCAGCATGTCCAGCCTTGCAGGAATAGGCCTTGAATGACTGATGGTGATTCTGTCTTCCTCTTGTGGGGTTAGAGGAGGTCAAAAGATGCAGCCTCCTTGCACCTTTGGCATTCCTTTTTGTGTATTGTGTTTTCTTTCACCCATGTTAATATGTGCCTACTTTCTAGTAAGGGATTTATCCTTCCTTCCCCTGTGACTTCTGGTAACCTTACAAGAATGATTCTTTCTGTCTGTAAACTTTTTCTTGACTTTTTACCATAGTTGTTTCATACAACATATGTCTATTTGTGATTGATTGACAAATTTCATTCAGAGTAATTTCCTCTGCTCATCTATTCTAGGTGGTTTTTCACAAATTCATCATTATTCTTTAACATTGTGTGTATGTACCATAGTTTTTCCATTTATTCATTGATGGACACTTAAGTGTTTTCCATCTTTTTGCAATTATGAATAATGCTGTGATAAATATGGGTGTGCATATATCTCTTAATGTCATAGCTCTTATTTCCCTAGAGTATATCCCTAGTAATGGGATTGCTGGATCATATGGTACTTTTATTTCCAACTTTCTAAGGAAATGCTATATCATTTCCTGTCCCACCAGCAGTATGTGAGGGTTACAGTCTCTCCACTTCTCTCCTAGTGCCACTCTAGCAAGAATATACTAAAAATGGGATGGCTTGAACAAACAAGATTTTATTCTCTTACAGTTCAGGAAGCTAGAAGTCCGGGTTCCAAGTGTCAGGCTCTAGGGGCTGTGTGAAAGCCCCTCGACCTTGGGCTTCAGCTCTGCCTCTTGTTCCTGGCCCACTGAAGTTAGAGGCATCTCCTCACTCAGGCAGCTCCTGTCTGCTGATGCTAACAAGGCCAAGGTCAATAAATAAAATGGCAGAGTCCCAATGTTACAAAAGCACACAGCAGGCCATTAATTCAAGTCCATTGAAAGTTCCAAGGTCGGCAGAGCATGACAGACTGCTGAACAATGACATGGCTACTTGCAGCATTCAAGCATGGCATAAGCTAGAGACTATTTCCAAAGCTGTTTCTTATATATGGGAAGCAGAAGACATACCCAAAGGCAGCTATTCGGCTGCTCACAGTAGATTCCACCATGAAGTTGATTACTAGCCTCATCATCGGAAATACTACATCCAGCTGCCCAGCCTCTCAACCAGGCCCACGCCCAGCCAAGTTGACACACACACTTAACCACCACAATTCCACCCCTTGTCAACTTGGCATCTGTATAAATCTTCAGTGGGTGGTATCTGTACAGGTCTCTTCACTGGGTGACTCCAGTCCCCTATTTCCTGAATGGTGACCTCAGCCCATTGGCTGTTCTTCTCCCTCTTGGGCATGGCAGCCCTGCTCCCTCACTCTTGGGCAGTGGCTATGACATCTCACTAACTCACATGAACAAGTAGCCCCACAATCCAGAACCAAGTTGGTGAAGGTCTGGCTCTTTGAAACCTAGAAGCTGTAGTGGTTCCACTCCCAAAGGCCATGATCCTACCCTTGAGACTGAGGCAGCTCTGCTTCCTATTTCCTTGCTCTCTCTGCTTCTGCTGATTAATGTGAAAGGCAACCCACTCTGCCAGAAATCTCCCTGCTCCAAAGCATTCAGCTTTCTTGCTCTGTGGGCTAGCCAACCTGCTACTCTATTTCATGCTGGTCTTCTCTACCAATTAACACCCGAAGGCAACCCACTCTGCCAGGAAGCCACCTAACCCATGGCACCTGGCTTTTTCCTCCATGGGCTGGTAAGGATGTTACTGCCCCATCCTAGTCTCTGGGCTCTGCTCCTGCCATCTCTCATGGCACTCTTTTGGCTCTGCTCCTGTCGTCTCCCGTGCTGGTCTCTCAACTCTGCTCCTGCCACCTTTAATGCCAGTCTCTTGGCTCTGCTTCTGCCATCTCTCATGCCTTATGCTGGGGTCTCTTTGCCAGGGTCTCAGGTCAAGGACTCACTCCACTCCTGCTTCCACATTTTAGGTATCTGTCAAAGCAGCACCCGACTCTCTTGGTACTATATTCTGTTCTGGTTACCTAGTGCAGCTCTGACAAGAATATGCCACAAATGGGATGGCTTGATCAAACAGAAGTTTATTTTCACAATTTGAGGCTAGAAGTTCAAGTTGAAAGTCTCAGGCTCTAGGGGCTGTGTGAAAGCCATTCGACCTTGGGCTTCAGCTCTGCCTGTTGCTCCTGACCCACTGGAGCTAGAGGCTTTTCTTCACTCAGGCAGCTACTGGCTGTTGAGGCTAACAAGCTCAAGGTCAACAAATAAAATGGCACAGTCCCAATGTTACCAAACCACATGGAAGGCCATTCATTCAAGTCCATCTAAAGGCTCAAGGTTGGCAGAGCATGGCAGGCTACTGAACAATGACACAGCTACATGCAGTATTCAAGCATGCAATAAGCTATAGACCATTCCCAAAGCTGTTTCTTTTATACAAGAAACTGACCACATACCCAAAGGCAGCTAGTCAGCTGCTCACAGTAGATTCCACCATGAAGATGATTACTAGTTTCATCATGGAGAATTCTACATCCAGCTGCCCAGCCACTCAACCATGCCTAGCCAAGTTGAGACACAAAGTTAACCACCACACCAACATGTTTTTTGTTTTTTTTTTAATTTACTCTTAATAGTGAGATGGTATCTCACTGTTTTAATTTGCATCTCTAGAGTGGCTAAAGATCACATGCATTGCTTCATGTGTTTGTCAGCTACCTGAATGTCTTCTTTGAAGTGCCTGTTTGGTGAAGTGCCTGTTTATGGCATCTGCCTTTTTTTTTTTTTAATTGGTTGTTTGTCTTTTTGTTGTTGAGGTGTTGAAGTTTTTTATATATTTTAGATTAGTCCCTTGTCCCATATGTCATTGCCATTTTATTTCCCCAGTCTCTAGATTCTCTTTTTACTCTTTTGGTGAAGTCTTTTGATGCACATAAATGTTTAATTTTTAAGAAGCCCTGGTCATCCAGTTATTCTTTTGCTGCTTTTGCACTTTTACTTAAGTTTCATAGTTTATTTATGTCACATATTAGGTACCTAAGGTTTGAACTTTTTTTTTTTTTTTCAATGATCTTTATACTTCCATGTTTTACAGTGAGGTCTTTGATCCATCCTGAGTTAGTTTTTGGATATGGTAAAATTATGGATCTTGTTTCAATTTTCTGAAAATAGATATCCACTTTTGCCAGCACCTTTTGTTAAAGATACTATCTCTTCCATACTTAAAGATTTTTATACCTTTGTTGAAGAACAGCTGTCCATGGGTGGATGCATTTACTTCTGGGTTCTGAATTCTGTTCCTCTGATCTATGTGTCTGTCATTGTACCAGTAATAGGCTGTTTTCACTATTGTGGCTGTGTGGTAGGTTTTGAGATCGCAGAGTGTGAGGCCTCCTACTTTGTGTTTCTTTTTTTATCAGCACTTTGCTTACCCTTTCTATATAGTTGGTAATTAGTTTTTCCATCTCCTTAAAGAATAATGGTGGAATCTGGATCAGGAATGAATGATATCTATAGATAAATTTGGATAATTTTGACAATTTCATAAAAAGTCTTCTTATCCATGATCATGTTATGTACTTCCATTTATGTAAGTCTTTATTCTATTTATTTATTTATTTTAGTTTCTTGATGTAGTGATTTGTAGTTGTCTTTATATAAGGCTTTTCTGTCTCTGGTTAGATAAATTCTTAAGTACTTCATTTTTTAGGTGATTATTATTAAAGGTATTGTTTTCCTTGTTTCCTTTTCTAAGTTCTCTTTGTGATTGAAGAGAATTCTGACTGATTTTTATATCTTGATCTTCTACTCTGTCATTTTTCTCAAAACTTCTATTAGTTCCAGTAGTTTTCTTGTTGAGTAAGTAGAATATTCTGTGTATAGGTTAATATTGCCTAAGCATAGAGATAATTTAACCTTGTCTTTGCCAATTTGGATACCTTTTAATTCATTTACCTGCCTGATTGCTCTGGCTAGGACTTCCAATACAATATTAATAAAGGAGTAGTGATAAAGGGCATTCTTATCTAGTTTTCATTTGCAATGAGAATGCTTTTAGACTTCCTTTGTTGAAAATAATGTTAACCATTGTTTTTGTGTATGTGCTGTTAATTATAGAGAGCAATTTCCCTTCTTTTCCTGCTTTGCTGAGTGTTTTTATCAAGCTTGGATGTTAGATTTTATCAGAATGCCTTTTTTAACATCAATTTATATGATCCCCCTCCCTTTGTTTATTTTTGGTGGATTCTGTTCATTGTTTTTCTAATGTTGAACTATCCCTACACACCTGGTATTAATCCCGCTAGTTCATGGTGTATTATTATTATTATTATTATTATTTGATATTTTTTGGATTCCACTGACTAGGATTTGTTGAGAATTTTTGTGTCAATATTTATGAGAGATATTG